>NW_016813373.1:3249682-3276150 GCF_001698545.2 Rhinopithecus bieti | reverse complement strand
TTTTTTTTTTTTTTTTTATATGGGAGTAGATTCAGGAAACTAAACTAGTAAAGAGAGATTTCTGTCGAAGCTAAAAAGTAGCTTTAGCAGATTTTTGTAAGCACTAGGCACTAACAAGGATTCACTAAGAATATCATCTCAAGTTAACTTTTATATCCTGGTTTTGACAGAGTTCTTGGTGAGCAGGAAGTCTGGTCCACTTAGGGTGTCAAGATTTTGGCAGTGTTGTGCTGGTCTGATACCTGGTGAATAAAATGGTAAAATAAGAGCTGGATTCAGTTCAAACATAACATTCTTACCTTCACCAGCCCTGGGCAGACCTAGAAACTTGGTCCTCTCCATTGGCTGTGCTAGCAAAGGTGACATCTTCCTGTGGTTCCTTTACCTGTCTGAATCTCCTAAGTACCCAGCCCCTGCACACAGGAGGGTCTCAATAAATGTAAGTTAAAGAAATGAATTCAGACTTTATATTTATTCAGCCATCATCAGATGAGCACCTACAGTGTGTCAGGCATTGTGCTATCGCACCCAGTATGCCTTGGTTAGACAGACAAGGTACCGGGGAACCTGGAATCTATTGGGACAGGCATTAGGAATAATTATACAAATAATTATCAGTGTTCAGAAGGGAAAGTACCTGATGCTAAGAGAGGGACATTAGGGAAGATTTCTCTGAGGAAATGACATGTAAGCCAAGAATCAAGATAGGAGTTGGCAAATTAAAAGATAGGAGGAGGAAGACCATTTCAGGAAGAAAGAGCCTAAGTGAAATCCCATAGGCAGGGAGATGAAGGCATTCAGAGAACTGAAAGACAATCTGTGGGGCTGAAATAGGGCGGAGCGCAGCCCAGAGAGAGGTGGGTGGGTCTCGCTCAGGGTTCCTGCTCTGACACCAATGAGATGTGTTACTGAAAGGTTTGAAGCAGGGGAGTGATGTAATCAGACAGGCTTTTTAAAAGATCGTTCTGACGGTGCGTGCAGAACAAATTAGAGGGAGAAAGTAGAAGACCACCAGTTAGGAGACTCGTCAGTAATCCTGGACAGATGAATTGATCATGCACAGTTTCGAGGACTCACCATTACATAACAACAATGCCAGAGATAATTTATGATTGGGTAATAATTTGGAGGAAGAGCTTAACACACGGTCACATTTCTCCATGGCTCCGCCCTTGGCCCTGCCCTTTCCAACATCTTTATCTTGATCGGGATAACGCCAGAAGGGAAACTGGCAGAGCTGCTGGGTGCATAAATCTGGGTGGGATGGCCAATATCAAAGACCCAATTGAATCGCTATTTGACTCTCTTTATAGCCTCCCTGAAGGGGAAGATTCATAAAGACAAAAACTATATGGTCTCCGTTCTCAAGGAACTCTCTTGCTAGTGGGGGAAGTGTGGACATAACAAATATTAATTCAAGGAGGACTGAGATAAGGGCTATACCAGTGCTGTAAACAAAGCCATGTGAATGTGTCCTGGTAAGAAAAATTAATTCTGCCAGTCAAGTAAGGAAAGGTTTTCAAAATTGGCCTCTGACCTTGCCCTTTCAAGCTAAGTAACATTTTGAGAGGTGACAGAGGGGAAGAAAGGGGGGTATTCCTGGCAGCAGGAAAAACCTGAATAAGGCAGCAACAGAGGGAGGCAAGACTGCCGGAGACCATGGGTAAGGCAGGCTACACTCCATATTTTAAGACACCAGGATCAGGGCCAGGCGTGGTGGCTCATGCCTATAATCCCAACATTTTGGGAGGCCAGAATGGGAAAATTGCTTGAGCCTAGGAGTTTGGAATCAGCCTGGGTATCATAGGGAGACCTCGTCTCTACAAAAATAATTAAAAATTAGGCATGGTGATGCATGCCTGTAGTCTCAGTTACTCTGGAGGCTGAGGCAGGAGGATTGCTTGAGCCCAGGAGGTAGAGGCTGCAGGGCCAAGATCACACCACTGCACTCCATCCTGGGTGACAGAACGAGACCTTGTCTCAATGAAGAAAAAAAAGATAATCAGGATTATCATCAATTTGCTGGTCTGCAAAGTCCTTCTACATACACCATCTCAGTTAATCTCATACCCACACTGAGGTCAGGATGGCTAATCTTGATTGACATCTAAGAACATTACATCGCCCAATCACATGGGTTAGAGCCAGAAGTCACACCCAAACATTCAGGCCCCATTCATGAGCCTTATTCCACTCTTAATTAGATGGGGCAAAGCCAATGGTGTGACATTTAACAGAAATTAAATTAAAGATCTCCACTTAAGTTTTTTAAGACGTTCATAAATGCAGAATGGAGAACATCTGACTCTGCCCCATTCAATGAATACAGGGCTAGGTGTTCTGATAACCAGAAACTCAACACGTGCTCACAACTACTATGCTTCCGATAACGTATCTTCACTGCAGTAGGCGATTCTGGTAAATAATGGCCCTTCTGTGGGAGGAAGTCAATGCACTGACTTTGAAGTTGACAGCCCTGCATTTGATTTCTAGTACTTCCACTTACTGGCTCTGTGCCCGTGAACTGGAAATTACTTCACTCCTCTGAGGCTCAGTTTCCCTATCTTAGTATTAGCATACTAAACCCACCCAATGAGGGCTGTTGCATGGCTGAATGAGAAAATGCAGATAACGAAGCTTATGGAGCCTGGCACATTCTGTTAGTGTTGGCCTTTATTAACCCTCCTCACAGTTCTCTACCAAGGTTAGAACACATCTGAGACACATACTTCATTTCTGGTTCCACATTTTTTAGAGATATTGAAAATTTACAGAACGTTTGGAAAGGGTTATCAGGATAGACAGTTTGAAAAAGCACTAGTCTTGCAAGTCTGGACAATGAAAAGCCTGAATTCTTGCCCTAGTTTTGCCACTAACTAGCTCTGTGATCTTAGGCAAGTCACAACTTATTTGTGACTCAGCTCCTCTCTATAAAGTGATGAGGGCTGAGATATGAATTGTAAATGACTTCTAAAGTCTCACTCAGCTCCAAAAGTTCCTTAAGTTTTATGAAATCAGCCTTAGGAAGCCCTTTTAAGGGAACTGGATTTTCCACAGAAAAGACAAGGAAGTTCCACGATATGGTTTGTAAAAATGATAAAAGCAATCACAAAAAAAGAGAATGTTTAGTATGTTACAAGAGAAAATTAGAAAAGCAGGACCAGTAGAAGAGAGACTTAAAAGAAAGGAGATTTCACTCAATCCAAGGAAAAACAGAAACTTTCCAACCATAGTAATTATTCAATAATGGACACCAAGTACGAGCACTAGACTGTAAGATCCTCAAGGGCAGGACTATTGTACTCAACTTTACACTGCCAGCACCTACCCCAGTAACACATTAAGGAAACCATTAAATGACAGATGGATGGATGGATGGATGGATGGATGGATGGATGGATGGGTGACAGGTGGATGGATGAGAAGAGGGATGGATGGGTGGGTGGATGGATGGGTAGATGGATGGATGGAAGAAGAGATGGATGGAGGGATGAATGGATGGTTGGCTGGAGAGGAGGGAAAAACTGAAACAGGAAGAAAGGAAGAAAGGAAAGAAGGAGCTGCCTAAGGAAGAAGTGAACTTCCCCTTCCTGGTGTGTTCAGGCATCAGCTGGATAACCATCTGTAAGGGGTGCTGCAGAATGGATTTCTATTCTGTGTAGGAGGTTTCACTAAAGGTCTATGTGATATTTATTTCCTCATTTCTCTCTCCACTAACTCATCCTACATATTTTTGTCAGATTAATCTTCCTAAAGGACAGTTCTGTTGATGTCACCCTCCTACTCAAAAAGTCTCAATGGCTCTCCATTGCCTATTCAGTTAAGTACACAATCCCAGTATTCCTGCTCTGCTTTAAGGACTTTTATTCATTTTTCAAAACCCATCTTGGATATATCCTCCATCATGAAGACTTCTCTTCACCTTTTCCCCTCACAAATTACCTGTTTTGTACATTATTGCATAGGATTATAATTTACTTGGTGACCCTTCTTCTCTTCTATGAGACTAGTGAAGTCCCTGAATGAGGGAGGAATCTTTATTTCTGTACCTCCAACAAGCGGCAGAGTACCTGACTTTCAGCAGTTATTCAGCAAAAATAAAAGTAATTGCTTATTGCTTATCATAGACCAGGCATTCTGTTAAATCTCTGATATACATCGTCTCCTTGGCTCTTTATAACAACTCATTGTCCCCATTAAGTAAACAAGGAAGTGGAGGCTTAAGGGAGGATAAATAGTTTACACAAGACATAATGCCAATGGATGGTAGGGGCTGGATTCAAACCTAGTAGTACATGCCTTAACGTCTTGCATATGAACCACTCTACAGGACTGCTTTCCCTGCAGCAAGTCAATCAGTGCCAGACAAAACATTTTATTCATTCAGTCCCTCAATATTTACCCAGCCATTAGGGAACAAGTTCTGCACGTAGAGTGACCTCAAGAAGCTTTGAGTCTAACATGTGAAACAGACAATTCAACAGTTATGGCAAAGTGCAACAATGCTCTCAGAAAGGTATGTACAGGAAGAAAACCCTATCAATCAAACTAAGGAGATAGGAAATATTAACAATAGCAAAGACTTCCAATTAACTACTGCATGCTGAATAGTGTGCTGAACATTTTATCACAAGGCTTTACAAATAACCTACAGCCTAGCAAGGTTCTAGTGTCGTGGTTAAGAGCACAGTTTCTGAAGTCAAAGAACCAGTGTTCTACTCTTTGTACCTCTACTTTCTAGCTATGTGTCCTGAAGTAACTTACCCTTTCTACACCTCAGTTCCCCTACCTGTAAAATGAGAATAATAATAGCTCCTACCTCATTAGGGATGTTGTTATGATTAAATGACCAGACCTATGCAAGGTACTAAGAATGCTGCCTGGCTTACAGTGTGATACAAATTTTGCTTATTACTTGACCAAGAGGAAGGCAAGTGTTTGATTCCAATATCTGCATGCATTTCAAACAAAGCCTTCCTTGGGAACACACCTAGGAAAAGGTGATATTTGAGCTGAGTTTCGAAAGGGAAATGAGCGGGGGAGGATAGGACCAGCAACAGGAACATCCACATGGCCCTGATGCTGCACTATTGCTTATTCTTTTTTCTGCCTGATACTCCTTCTCTAGCCATCTTGACCCACTGAAATCTTATCCATCAGCCAAAGCCATCCCATCGGACTTCTTCCAAGAATGCTCCCCAGGTATTCAGTTGATAACTTTCATCAAGGTTAGCCTTGTATATACAGTTGGCATTTATATGCTTTCATCCATGCACATATACACGCACATGCATACATATGAACAGATACCTACAGGGCTTCCAGAGGACCTTGCACTCATGGGGAAGCAGATTTTATAAAGCACCACAGACAATGGTCATCAGCTCAAGTTCAGAGATATTTGTTGTCCTAATTACCGCTTCAAAGCTGAAATTAGAAACCATCCCCAAACTACAGACAGCACCACTGTAAACAATATTTCCTACTCATCCTAACTCATCATCTTGAATTTCTCACCCATGGAGGAGGTAAACTATGATTTATTTTTTAAGACTGTAACTCCATCTGAGTAGTTTAAACAACAGAAAAGGAGACCTTGAGACACAGAAACCTCTACCTCCCCAAGTACATATTTATCAGCAACTGTCACATTTACTTTCTTGGTTTCCTGTAAAGCTGAGGTGGAAAAACATGGGAAGAAATTTTATATTAAAATTATCTGAAACATAATAAAAATTTCCTAATGCTGGCATATGTCAAATACTGTTGTTGTTTTGTTTTAAAGCCTAAAGGAATTTTGTTTTTCTCATGGCCAACTTTTGGTTTGATGAAACACCTCAAGAATACACACTCAAAGCTGAGAACAGTGGCTCATGTCCAGCACTTTGGAAGGTTCAAGTAAGAGGATTGTTGAGCTCAGGAGTTCAAGGCCAGGCTGGGCAACACAGTGAGACCCCCATATCCACAAAAAATTTAAAACTTAGCCGGGAATGGTGGCATGCCTTGGGAGGCTGAGGCAGGCCCTCGAGCTCAGAAGTTGGAGGTTACAGTGAGCTATGATCGCACCAGTACACTCCAGCATGGGTGACAGAGTAAGACCCCATCTCTAAAACAAAACAAAAGAATGTATTAACGCAGAAGTGTAATCTTGAGTCGGGGAGAAATGAAGAGAGAAATGCACCAAAACAATGGCGAAACTGTGAAGTTAATAGATGAAAATAGACAAATATGAATCCCATCTCTTTGCCATCTTTCAGCCCAGTCACATAGAAAGGGTAGGTGCATTTGTGGTCATGAGGTAGGCAAAGTAACAGAAAGGAAGCAAGAAGATCAAGATGATCCAAAAATTAGACAGTCATACAGTCATCCCTCCCTCAAATAATTAACTTGGTATCTGAGTACTGATTAATAGTTATGTATTACAGGTCTTCTTATTTTAAAAAATTCAAGCGTTTAAAAATATTTAGAAAATTACAACTGAAAGAGGATTAATGTGTGTGGGGGGGGTTATTTTAGACATCAACTTATTTTTTTTTAACAACTTCAGGTTAAGCAAAAGACCAGATAAAAGTACATTGTGATGCCAAATAAAACATTTTTTGGATTTTACCAAAGCAGAGGTAAAGCAGAGAGACTGGGAGTTAAAAATGAAAAGGCTTCATAGTAAGGCAAGCCTACCAAATTATTTATTTTTTCCTCCTAATAATCTAAAATTAGACACCTTAGCAATGATGTCTTTCTTTAGGTAACAATGATTTATTACCACAGGCCTAACTTTTAGCACCATTGAAGTATTTTGTATTTTGGTCCCATAACTTCTTGACAGTGAACTTTATAGCTAACCAGACCTAGAAAATGTAAGTCTAATAAAATGTCACAGCCAACGTAATGAAATCCCATGTCTTACATGAAGAATCCATCCCAAACACACAGCCATGTGGACAAACCGCCCCCCCCCCCACCCTGCAAAAGTGATTTTAGGCTACAAAAATGCCTCAGTTTTCATACCCCAAAGACACACTGCTAGTTAAAAAACATGAGACCAGCATTTTTTTTCTTCTTGCACAACCTAAATCCTGGCCCTTAGAGAGTAATCAGATATTTCAAGATTTCCCTGAAAACTTCCTTCCATTCTGGATGTCTGACACTCACGGTGGTACAGCAGCAGACCCAGAATTCGAGCTCTGACTCCAGATTCTATCCTAGCTCATGAAGGAATTAATGGTGTCCTCTGCCATCTATGTCCTCCATCTGCTTACTCTGAGTCACAGTCAGTGATCCTATAAAAACTAAGGCAGAACATGTCATTTCCCTGTCAGAAACCCTTCACCTTCCCTCTGAGTAAAAAACAAAGCCCTCAAATGGCCACCAGGGCCTCACCCAATCTGGCTCTGTGTCTCGCCTCCTGTTCTTCTCCCCTTTGCTCATCCCTCCAGCCACACTGGCCTCGATGCCCAGTGCCTCTCTCTGCACTGGCTGTTCCCTGGCCTGGAAGGTTCTTCCCTCAAATACCTGCATGGCTACCTCCAGCACCTTCAAGGTTTTGAATAAATGTTACCCTCCCAGTTAGATTCATTTAAAATTTTATGTCCTTTAAGCTCTGTTATTTTTTGTTGTTGTTGTTGTTGTTGTTGTTGTTCTGCTTTTCCCCTAGTACTTAACACTTTCAAACAAATAGCGTAACTGACATGACTGTGTGTATTGTTTATTGTCTGTTTCCTCTGGCTCTAGAGTATACGTTCCTCCAGGGCTGAGATTTGCATTGCTCATTCAGTGAAACCTCAAGTACCTGGTATGCAGCAGGTGTTCAATAAATATTTGTAGAGTGAATGAATAAGATCTTTTATTGCTCTAACTCCTTAGGAATCCATGAGGAATTAAATACTCCCGGCATGGTAAACTGGTAATGGGTTATCTTCCCCCACAAAAACCCACCCAAGAAACTGAGTTACTACGGTACGAAAACATTTGACCGCCACCATTTAGTGAAAATTGACTATGCACAGGATATCGTTTTACATGTCTTCTCGTTTTATCTTCACCAACAGCCAGTAAGCAAGACATTATTATCCAAATGTTGCAGAGGAGGAAACGGAGGCTTGGAAAGAGGAAATAAGTAAGCCAAGATCACACCATCGTGAATGCCTGTGCTGGGCTTTCTGCAGGTCCAGGGCTGTCTGACATCCCATTCTGTCTCCTTCATTATAAAAGTAATTCACAAAAAAAAAAAAAAAAAAAAAAAAGTAATTCACCTCTTCACCAGCACCAAACAATAGAAAGACCCCTTGGACATATTATGGGAAGCCTCTAGAGTGCAGTTACTCATGTAAAGAAAACATGGCCCAGGAACACACAGACACATATACACACAAGACAGGTTTCTTAAAAGAAGCTGTACTTTTATAACAAAACATATGGCCATTCTTATTAAATCATTCGGACATTGTGATAGCCAAACCAACAGTAATAGAATGTGAAACAGGAACTGACATGAGCTGCTAAATTCAACACCAGTCTCCCTGAAGACCTGCTGCATGACCAGGAGAGCCTCAGACCTCCTCAGTGAGCCTCAACAAACTGGTGTTGATACCAAGCCTTCTGTAGTGCCTGAGGATCTTGACATTAAATGAGAAAAATCTGTGTCAAAATTAATAAATCCACAAAAGAAAGGCATTCTGTAAATTCAATTATTTCTTGATCACAAACAAGTTCTGAGGAGTAGTGTGAGCCATTTCACAATCCCAACAGAGCAAAACGTAAGTCAAGTCAGACAGCTAACTCCAGCAGTTCCCAGAGTGCAGAAGAAAAGTTGTAACTTGGCCGGGCACAGTGTGATTCACGCATGTAATCACAGCACTTTGAGAGGCCGAGGCAGGTAGACTACTTGAGTCCAGGAGTTCAAGACCAGACTGAGCAACATGGTGACACCCTGTCTCTACAAAAAACACACAAAAAAACTAGCCAGGCATGGTAGCACATGCCTGTAGTCCCAGCTATTTGGGAGGCTGAGGTGGGAGGATCACCTGAGTCCAGAAGGCCAAGGCTGCAGTGAGCCATGATGGCGCCACTGCACTCCAGCCCTGGGAGACAGAGTGAGATCCTGTCCCCCGCCCCCCAAAAAAGAGAAGTTATGATAACTCTATTGGAGGTTCTTTCCTCTGATTCATCACAGTGGTGGAGCAAAGTTTTAGTTGAGGACAGGCCACAAAGGAGACAGGATCTATGAGCAAAAGTTTCCAGAAGGGTCAGCTTCTCTTTAGGAAAGGGGAAATACTCCAAACCAGTCACTCACTTATTTGGCTAAAAATAGAGACTGGGTGGTTAGGCAAGGGTGGGAATGCCCACCCAGAGGCTATTACTTACATACTATCCAAATTGTTTTCACTAAGTGGAAGGGAGTAAGGTTCCTGATTATATTCCTGAGAAGATGTAGAAAGGGTCACCACCTTAACCAACTCCTGAACCAAAGACATTGAGAGGAGAGGGAGGTCAGCAAAGAGTTCTGCAGGCCCCACACATTCATGCAGCGATACTCCATCCCCTGTCAGACCTGGCCTTATCCCAACACACTGATTATGTCTTCTATACGAACTCCCCTGGTGGTTTCTCCACCAGATACAGTGTAAGAAAACATTTGCTTTCACCCTTCCAAGACAGGAGGTGGCAAGATCAGTGACTAGAAAAAGAGGGAGAAGATGAATCTGGCATTTTGATGTCTGAAACTGCCTGATTGAGATGAAATATCTTCTACTGCAAGGTATCATGTGAATAACTGAAGTTTTTACTTGTTAGTTCTATATTTTGAGTTTAAAGATGCAAAGTTAGATTACAAACACACACCAAGAATTCCTTTTGTGATAAGTGTTAAAAACCTCGAATTTTAAATCCCTGCTTAAACTGTGTTAAACAAGATACCAAACCTAAAGTCTAAATTTTGAGGTCTATAATTTGCAGATATTTTTACTTTATTGTAGTGTAAAATAAACAAGCTGGCTTCAGAAACAAAAATTAAATTAAAAGCCTTCACAAGCATTCCGTAGTTACTCTGAGGGCTATCTTGACACATGGATGTCTTTGGGGGAGGGGTGTATTTCAGATCTAACTGTACTTAAAAAATAGCATTGTCGCTATGGAAGCAGCTCTAAATTTTGACCGTTTTTCCTTATGCTAGCAAAGGCCATTTTCTTTTTATGCAGCTTTTCTTTTCACTGAAAAGGGCTCTGACAGTAATCCTCCAAGTCTGCAGCATGTCCTGCCTTGCCTACAGTCACCCTTCCCTCTTAGTGTCAAGTACTGCTCTTTCGACTGAGCCAAAAACAGAAGAGTATAAATCACCTGGAATTCACACACACACCCCCCACAAGAGATTTTCGTTCGTTCAATCATTCCTTCCTTGAAGGAATCATAGACAACACCCATTCAGGTCCTTGTCACTAAACTGGCCTAATTCCAATCTCCTGTTTCTCAGACCCTTCATTGGCAACTTTTCCATCAAAATCATCAAATAAGTGTGACCAATGTCAGGAATTTTATGTCTAAGAGTGGTCATCTTTAGAAACTAGCATTTCTTCCAGTAACACGATGAAAAACATTGCTCAGTGATGTTTGAAACACTTCTGGAGTCTGTGTCCCATTCCAATAGGTCAGGGATGATGCTCATTCTTTGAAGATATATTTCATTCTGGGAAGCAACAACAGGCATTCAGAGACAACCCTGCCAAATAAGGTAGGTGATCATGCTGAGTAATACTGCTTTGCATAAAAATGAGGTGTAGCCCTTAAGCAATAAAACCAGTTTTCTCAAGAGGATCATTACCTGACTTTGAAGAGAAATTCAAGAGTTCCAAAAGTGATTTGTGCTGGATATTCTTGCTTTTTTTCTTTTATTTTAAGCAATGGCAAATTATTTGGAATTAGTACAAAAATCACCAAAGCTACTTGGAAGACAGCATTTCCCACTTAGACATACATAGGCACATATATATAATAAATTAATTAAATTAATGATTTCTGCCAACCTGCTCTAATCTAACATTTTGATTAATTTTCCCATAAAACTTTATTATTTTCCACATTGCATTCGTTAAAATAGGTTAAAATCATCCACTGCAATGGAAACAAAAAATCTTAAAATACATGATTCCTTCAAGGAATAAATTATTGAATGAGCAAAAGTCTTATTTAGAATCTTAGAATAAAATAGCTTTAGAAAGCATTCATCCAGGCCGGGCGCAGTGGCTCTCCCCTGCAATCCCAGCACTTTGGGAGGCTGAGGTGGGCGGATCACGAGATCAGGAGATCGAGACCATCCTGGCTAACTCGGTGAAACCGTCTCTACCAAAAACACAAAAAATTAGCCGGGCGTTGTGGCGGGCGCCTGTAGTCCCAGCTACTCGGCAGGAGAATGGAGTGAACCCAGGAGGCGGAGGTTGCAGTGAGTCAAGATCGCACCACTGCACTCCAGCCTGGGCGACAGATATGGGCTCCATCTCAAAAAAAAAAAAAAAAAGAAAGAAAGCATTCATCCAAAAGAAAAAAACATGTATGGAGCAAATACTAGTGAAGAAAGAGATATTCAGTTTACCAGGGTTGACCCTCTAGATCGCCTTTCAGTAAATCATCTCTTTAGGAAAATGATTTTGTTCCTATGAAGATGTGGTCTGGTTCATCTCTGGCAATCCTTTTTGCCTAGAACTGTTACTTACGTATTATCCAAATTGTTTTCACTAAGTAGAAGGGAGTAAGGTTCCCGGTTATATTCCTGAGAAGATGTAGAAAGGATCTTCCTACTCTATGTTCTGAACCTAAGAAAAAGTTCCTTTTGCAATGATGGGATCAACACTTCTATCCTGTGGCAGTTCAGGGGACATTGTCAATATTAAAACCTGTAAAACAGGTAATCAGTGCTCCAGGAGAAGGATGAATTCAAAATCTTCCATTTGCATATTCAAGTCTATTTGCCGTAAGTAGGCCTAATAGACTTTTGAAGGTACAGACTTGGAAATAAGGTGTTGCTGCAACGAATACCTGAAAATAAATAAACTGGTCATGAGAATACCATCAGTTTTAGCTCCTAAGTCATAAAACTTTATGAATGGTTTTCCAAGATTTTAACAAAGGAACAGTATCAACAAAAAACAAGTCAATCTAGGATGCTAAATAAAGCTATGTAAGAAAATAAAAATAGACCATGGAATTAGAACATTTATTGACAAATCCATAGTTTGGTTAGGCTGTCTGATTTTGTCTTTCTAATACACTGTCATTTTTTTTTTTTTTTTTTTTTTTTTTTTTTTTTTTACCAGAAGGATTCTTACACTTAGTTCAGGTTTACACAGTCAAGCTTTGATGTACACAAACACAGTAATTCTCACAGTAAGACCGACGTCAATGAGGATTCTGCTGAATAATACCTGCCCTCTCTTTGAGAAACTGCCCAAAGATGGATTCCCCAGGGTCTAAAATCAAATCCAGCCGAGCATAGTAGCTCACACCTATCATCTCACACTTTGAAACGCCAAGACAGGAGAAATGTTTGAGCCCAGGAGTTCAAGACCAGCCCAGCCAGCATAGCAAGACCTTGTCTCAACACAAAATTAAAAAATTAGCCAGGCGTGTTGGCATGCCTGTGGCCCCAGCTACTTGGGAGGCTGAAGTAGGAGGATCGCTTGAGCCTGGGAGTTGAGGCTGCAATGAGCCATGGTTGCACCCCTGCACTCCAGCCTGAGCAACAGAGATCCTCTAGAAAAGGAAAAAACGAAATTAATTCAACATGCATTTATTGAGCAACTCTTAACCCTGGTCCAGTGTTAGGCTCACGGAAGAGGCAATCTACAGTTCTCAAGGCACATCTTCTATTGCAAAAGCTCTCTGTGTATACATAAATATTATGTTATTTTAAATCACACAAGAAGGCACAATTATTTGGAACACCTTATTTCCAAGTCTGTACCTTCAATGGTCAATAGGTTTACCTGAGATGAAGGAGGAAGTAACTGCAAAAAGAAAAATTATTTTCAGGAAAATTGGCAAATTTAAGGCAGAGTGACCCTTCCTTGCTCCTCCTCTCTAACTTCGAGAATCTCCTTCCTCCTTTTCCTTTTGACTTCCCGGCAAAGTATAAATGGGAAAAGAGGCCTGAAGATAACCCTACCACACATGGACTGTATTTTCATGGTAGAGATACTTCTTCACAAGGCTCTAGAAGCAAGGGCAAAGCTGGCCATCTTGTCACTTCGTTTCCTATATCCCGCTCCAAGAGTCCCCACACAGCCAGCCGCTCTGTCCACAGACTCAATGCCTCGGGTTCCTGGGCATTTTTCAGAAACACAGTTTTCTGGTGCAGTCAGGTCTCACCAGAGCTATTTCAGAGACTTACTGCCAACCTCTACAGCTGGTCAAAACAAAAAAGAAACATTTTACAGATTTCAAACACATTAATGAACCTAAAACTATTCAACTCTAGCATCAATATGTTAATACAGGACATCTACGCTTCACTCCCTTATTTTGGTCATCCTTAATACTATGAGATTTTGTTCAAATAAATTCTAGAACTGACTGCAAATATTCTGTATAATTTTTACGGGGATGTGAGGATGAGCTTCACCTCTAGGTTTGATGACAAATATTAGCATTTTAAGAATTTCTCCCACATATATTTTGTCATACATGTATATACATATAACATTTCAGCATGCGTGAAGTTCCAGTCACTCCTTCCCTTGAAGCAATTAAGAAACTTCATGGTGGACACTGCAGGATTACCCCAGCAGCAGGTGTCCACCAAAGAGATATCAGGAAGAATAACAGACATTAGATTTCTTTCACTTGCTCTTAGGAATCTTGGGATGAGTATGTCCTGAGAGTTAATTCCTCCAGATGTGTAAAACGTGGTGTCTCACAATGCTCCGTGCCTGCAGTCATCAAAACAGAATTATTTCTAGAAAGGCTAAGGAAGGTATCTCAGTTTTCCCAAGTGAAGATAAACTGTCAACTCTCAATGTCCCTTCACAAGGAGAAACTTCTCTCTCAGTTGTAGGAACTGCTGCACTTGTCCAAAGCAATGATAGACATTTTTCTTTCCTTATAACAGAATGTTTTGTTTTTGTTTTTCAGGCAGGGTCTCGCTCTGTGGCCCAGGCTGGAGTGTGGTGATGCAATCATAGCTCACTGCAACCTTGAACTCCTGGGCTCAAGCAAACCTCTGGCCTCAGTCTCCCCAACAGCTAGGATGACAGGTATGTGCCACCATGCCCAACTATTTTTTTTTCTTTTTTGTAGAGATGGGGTCTCACTATGTTGCCCAGGCTATAACAGAATCTTGTAACAGATAGTGTTTCTTCTTTTCATACGGTTACAGGAAAACTCAGGGCCAGATTTGCAAATTACTTTTAATATAATTAGGCAGAGCCTTAGAGAATACATTTCTGGATATTAACACTCTTCTGGTTTCATCTGCTTGATCCATACAACATTTTTGTCTTTACTATTGTGTTTCTTTAAGAAACAAGCAAATAAGTACCTAGCTTTGCTTATCCTACCTGAGGCTTCCCTTAAGGAACGTCCATCACCTGAGAGGATATTCCCATGCATGGAAACAGGTTCACATTACCCTGAGTCTGTAATCTATACCTTCAAACACATTCCTTACAAAAGAAAACCCATTCTTGCCTACTGACAATACCTGTACCTTAAGAGTGGGGTGGTAATGAAGTCTTCTCACTAAGTAGAAATTAAACCTGGCTTCATGATTTCCTAAGAAAATCCTTGTTTTATCTGACAGGAATATTTTTAAATGGGGGTAAGGGAACTAAAATAACTAATCTAAAATTATAGAAATATAAAACCCCCCAATGATGTAATCCTTGCCACAGAATCCATCACATTGAAAAGCTGTCTGGACTTCTGCAATAAAGGGAGACACAGGTAGATTGTAAAGCCTTTTCATCCTAGCTTCTCTTCAAGATTTTATTAGGCAATAAACAGCCATATCAAATAATGTCTAAATATACAATCATCTCTGCATAATTTTAGGTAGTCCAACCATATTAGCACCAGGAGAGCATCAAATAAGTTTTGTATCTCACATCTAGGTCCAGATTCCTCTAAGACAAACTTGGAGGACTGAAGACAAATTCAAATTTATAATAGAACATATAGAAGCTCTTTATATGACCTCTTAAGAAATACCCATAACCAGCTGGGCGTGGTGGCTCACGCCTGTAATCCCAGCACTTTGGGAGGCCAAGATGGGAGGATCACGAGGTCAGGAGATCGAGACCATCCTGGCTAACACAGTGAAACTCTGTCTCTACTAAAAATTTAGCCAGGCGTGGGAGCGGGTGCCTGTAGTCCCAGCTACTCGGGAGGCTGAGGCAGGAGAATAGTGTGAACCCAGGAGGTGGAGCTTGCAGTGAGCCAAGACTGCACCACTGAACTCCAGCCTGGGTGACAGAGTGAGACTCCATCTCAAAAAAAAAAAAAGGAAATACCCATAACCAATAATTTTTCATTATGTTGGCTTAAGTAAAAGATAACATTGAACTCTCCATGCTCCAACTTGATAGTACGGAAAACTGGCCAGCAAGCAACATTCTACTACAAAGAACAAATAAATATTCTGAATTATTTTGCAATCATTAATAAGGGAATAATGTCCCCCAATGGGTTTGCAGAAGAGCCCTCGAGAACCTAGAGAAGTCAGTAGGTTTTTCAAGCCTGCTGAAAAGCCAAAACCTGAAAACTAGATGGGACCTCACAGACTCTTACGTTTGAACACAAACTTTCCCATAAAGCACATATATTCCTGTTTAAACAAAAAAAAAAAAAAAAAAAAAAAAAAAAAAAAAAAAAAAAAAAAAAAAAATTGCAGCAAAATACAAAGAATCAGTAAGGTATTTTCTGCAAATAGGAACTATTTCATTTACATTATCTCTGCAGGATTTTAGAATTGCCTGAATGAAGCAACTCTAGTTGATGCAGAGATTCAGGGGGAAAAAATATTTTTGAGGCCAGGCGCAGTGGCTCACCCCTGTAATCCCAACATTTTGGGAGGCCAAGGTGGGTGTATCACCTGACGTCAGGAGTTCGAGACCAGCCTGGCCAACATGGCAAAAAACCCCAACTCTACTAAAAATACAAAAATTAACCTGGCATGGTGGCAAGTGCCTGTAAGGAGGGAGGCTGAGGCAGGAGAATCACTTGAACCTGGGAAGCAGAGGTTGCAGTGAGCCAAGATCATGCCATTGCATTCCAGCCTGGGCAACAGGAGTGAAACTCCATCTCAAAAAAATAATAATAAAAGTAGCTAGCAATAGCTTTTGTCAAGCAGAANTAGTACTTTAGAATTTATACTAAATCTACTCTTGAATATTTCCCTAGGTCAAACATCTCTCAATACAAGAATGCTATTTTGTTATACTATTAATAATGTTGAAGTGCATAAGATTTTATAATATACTAATATTTTACATGTATTTTCTCGAACTCCTGACCTCAGGTGATCCACCTGCCTCAGCCTCCCAAAGCACTGGGATTACAGGCATGCGCCACGTGTCTGGCCATATTTTACATGTGTTTCTACCGGGCAATTGGTGGGATCATTTCTTTTATCATTCATAGAAGTGTTTAGGACTTTTTTTTCCTTTTTTCTTATTACCACCATTTGGGACAGGGGGTTCTCTGCTGTTGCTGCTGTTGTTGATTTTTTCTTCATTTATATATATACACACACATATATATATATATAAATACACACACACACACACACATATATATATGGCAAATTAATCTTTCACTATGTTGAACAAAATTAGTCCAAAGAATACATGTATTAGAAGAAAATCTGAAAACTGACTATAACCTCTTATTTAATACCATCAAATGCCATTAGCAACCTTCATCCACACAAAAATTCATTGTAATTTATTTCAGTTTACAGAAACAAGTCCACCTGGAAACAAATTGACTCTCGTTTTGCACACTAAATCAAGATTGAATCTAAAATGTTTATTGTGCTATTGCAAACTTGGTGAAAATCATTCAAAGTCTTCAAAAGTCAGGACGAAAGTATAAAATCCAAGATATCCACCTGAAAAATCATCCTTCATCTCAGCATAATCCTGTCAAGATAAATTCAAACTTCTTGAAACATCTTCACCTATCCAGACACAGATATAATTATCAGGACATTGTTTCCAAAGCTATAATTCCTAGATGCACAAGCTATTCACAGATCTTTTCTCTAATATAGTTCTTTTTTTCTTTGACCAGAACAATAAGTTCTTAAATAAGAAGAACCTTGCGGTATATTTACTAGCTATATTTTAAAATTTAAGATCAGACACTTTATTTCAATTCATAATAAAAAAATACATTTCCTACTGGACTTTCTTCTCCACAGAGCATGTCTAATATATCATTTTTATTTCTCGTAAGTCTGCCAATTTTTCACACATGAATCCCTATTCTGCTGTCTTTGCCTGCCATTATACAAACTTATATAAATGTTTTGATTCTCTTCTGTTGGGAGCTACTCTGCAGTGCTGCTAGAGAAAGGCATAAATAAGAGCAAAGCCAACTGAAGGCATAGCCTAGAACAGTAAAATACTACTCAGTAATTCACAGACAAGGGAAATTAAACAGTCAATACCCAGAACCCCTGGAGTCACAGTAACATTTAATTCTATTTGGTGTGTATTTGTCCAGGCCCACCCTGAATAAGGTGGTGTCCTGGGTAGCAGATGAGCTACAAATGAGGCAAGACATGCAGACCAAAGACCTCACTCTGTAAGTTCATCGGTGTTCTATAAGGAGCTAGTAGTCATAACCAAGACAGTTATATTATTTTGGTCAAGATCACCTTCTTTCTTCTTATTCTTTCTGTTTTAATTTTCCAAGATCCATTATGAATACCTTCATTCCAGTAGGACTAGAAAGAAGACCTGTACTAAAAACCCACCTGCGGGTCATTTTCTGCAATCTTCCCCTCCCCCTACCCACAGCCCACATTCCTCACCCCACAAACACTCCATTAGTACCTCATTTCACTTCCTCCCCAACATTGTAAGGTGACAATGTGAGATTCAAATTGTCCAGTTACTCAAAATGTGAGCTTCAAAACAGTAACTGTTTTATGGCTAGAGGGAATTTAGGAATAAAATACACACAGACATTTATTATAATGCATTTATATACAGTCACGTGCTAGATAATGACATTTCATGATGATGGTCCCATACGATTATAATAGAGCTGACAAGTTCCTATCACCTAGTGACTTTGTAGCTATTAGTAACTTTGTACACATTATTCTAAGTTTTTGGTGATTCTGGTGTACACAAACCTACTGCATTGACAAAATAAAAGTATAGCACATACAATTACATACAGTACACAATATATGATAAGAAACAACTGTGTTACTGGCAAAAAAAAACAAAAAAAAAACATTGTAAGGTGATTTCTTTCTACAAAAAGCAAATATTAAAGTCAATGCCAACATAAGGACCTGCTCACTGACAAATACAAACAGCAGATTTTCTGGGCCTCTCAGCTGTGACTGATCTAGACCAAGAAGAAACTACAGTAAGATCCCACCCTAGTCTGGGCAACTGCTGGCCCAGGTCGTCCTAGCACTAGAAAACATGCCAAGGGAAACTTTCTTTGAAAATCGAGAAAGAATGAACAAAAAAGAGCTGAATAGGAAGTGGAAGTGTTGGACACTACCCATATTTCACCTTCTCAGCTGAAATAACACAGTAGTTTCTTACAGAACGAATGCTGACATCCAAACCCATTAGGTCACTGTGAGAACGGCCATGTGATTAAGGCACAGACTCTGTTCTAAAATGTTCTGGGGGATGCATTGTGAGAATTAAATAAAAGGACCCTAATGTGCCATTTTTATTATGCATGAGACTTTATCAGATTGGGATGCCGGAGAAAGGAGAAAAGGCGGTGAAACCTGACTAGCCTCACAACTGCCTCTTCAAAGGTCAGACTATCCCCAAGGGGTGGTAAAGCCTTCAGGGGAATTGCCTTCACTTTCTATCTAGTTAGCAGCTTATCAGAGATTCCTTACTCCTCACAAAGACTCAACACAGATAAAAATCCCTCCCTGATGGTAAACATTTTTTTTATTATTATACTTTAAGTTCTAGGGTACATGTGCACAACATGCAGGTTTGTTACATACGTATATATGTGCCATGTTGGTGTGCTGCACCCATTAACTCGTCATTTACATACTAATGCTATCCCTCCCCCCTCCCAACGGTAAACATTTTAACTTACAGCTCAATTTAGCAAACAAAGCTCCAGGCCCTAACAAATGACCCAAATAATAATCTTTGTTGGCCGAGCGCGGTGGCTCAAGCCTGTAATCCCAGCACTTTGGGAGGCCGAGACCGGTGGATCACGACGTCAGGAGATCAAGACCATCCTGGCTAACAAGGTGAAACCCCGTCTCTACTAAAAAATACAAAAAAAACTAGCCAGGCAAGGTGGCGGGCACCTGTAGTACCAGCTACTGGGGAGGCTGAGGCAGGAGAATGGCGTAAGCCCGGGAGGCGGAGCCTGCAGTGAGCTGAGATCCGCCCACTGCACTCCAGCCTGGGTGACAGAGCAAGACTCCGTCTCAAAATAAATAAATAAATAAATAAAAATAACCTTTTTTGATTCAGATTCAAAATAATGGGGAAAAAAAGGCAATGAAAAGTCCAGTAGAACAGTGATTTCTCACTGATGGGATGGGATGTGAAAGTCTCTTTGGGGGCAGAATTTTCCTACAAGCACAAACTCTCCAAGCCCTGGGCTGCTACAGCAGAATAAATTCACTCACCTTCTCTGTTCATTCAGCTGGCCGTCTATTTAATGAAAAGTAATGTTTCCATTCAGGCTTTATGTTTGATTTGCAAATAAACCACCCTCAACAAAAATAAACCATTCCCCACTGTGATGTAACAATATTAACACACACATTCCAGTTTTAATAGAGCAATTTTAATGTTTTACCAAGTGTATTGAGTCATCTACCTACTCAGCGAGGAAATACTGAATTGCTGCAATTTCTATTTAGGACACTTTTCTCATTCTTAGCTGCCTAATCTCAGTATTATTGAGTTATTAATCCTCCAGCTGCTCTGTCTTATGTCGATCATCTTAGGGAACAAAAATAGAGGCTAGGTTAATAAAAAGTGAAAATGAGAACTCAGACTGTCTGTGGCCCACCTGATGGTTTCTAAAACCCTGATATGGAAGGTTAGAGCTTCCTTTCTCATCTGACATCCATTAGCCCATCTGCAATGAAGTTTATATGGCCATGCTGTGCAGAAACCAGACCGTGGGACCTTTTCAAACTGTTTCCTGTTGATCATGACTATCAGCACAACCAAGATACATAACTTTTTATTTTAGGGTTCTTTACGCTTCATTTTGTAAAAGGATAAATAGTATTCAAATATATTGCTCATCTGGCATCCAAACAGCTATGAATAATTTGCTAGAGACCTAGTACGTTTCCTCAAATGCTCCTGTCCTCTCTTCTCCCACCACTCCCCCACAAAAGTCATGATGCTTCAAAGGCAAGCAGGTAAGAGATTTATTATAGCTACCAAAATAATCCAAGATGATGTATTTTCTTTGCTTCAGGGGAAAATGGTGTTTGTAGATTTCTGGACTCGTGAGCACTCATTTGTTTAACAGATGCACACGCTGCACTAAGTTGATGCGGCAGAACTCAGGATGTGACCCATGGGGAAAGTTTCATTTAGTTTAAAAAGAAAATCTTACCTGAGAGATTTTCTGAGTTTTTCACATTACATGTTACCAGACAAATGTAGCTGCATATTCATTCAATTATGGTAAATACCATTTAGGTACCTATTTCATTTTTTCCCATTTTAGAGATGTAGAATGGTTTAGCCACAGTTAGTTCCACATTAAAGACTCAATTCCACAGTAAAATCGGGGTTGGGGGAGCTATGGGGCGTGGTGGCTCATGCCTGTAGTCCCAGCAACTTGGAATGCTAAAGTGGGAAGATCGCTTGAGGCCAGGAGTTTAAGACCAGCCTGGGCAACATAGTGAGACCCTGTCTTTAAAAAAAATTTTTTTAAATTAGCCAAGTCTAGTGATGTGCTACTGGAGAAGCTAAAGCGAGGTGGGAAGATCACTTGAGCCCAGGAGCCTAAGACTGCAGTAAGCTACTATGATCGAGCCACTGTATTCCAGTTTGGGTGACAGAGCAAGACTCGGTCTCTAGAAAAACAAAGAGAAAAAAATCAGGGCCTAGCATGGTGGCTCACACCTGTAATCCCATCATTTTGGGAGGCAGAAGCAAGAGGATCATTTTAGCCCAGAAGTCAAGGCTGCTGTGAGCCATGATCATGCCACTACACTCCAGCTTGGGTAACAGGGCAAGACCCTGTCTCAAAAAATAAAAAGAAAAATCAGAGTAGGAGGCAGTGTGGAAAGGAGGAAAAAACACACTTACTCTGACAAACCCATCCAAATTTGGACCATGGCCTCCATAAATTTCCCTTATCCTTAGATACACATGCAGCTGGCCCATTAAAGCACAATGTCACAGACATAGTAAGGCTCCAGTCCTTCCTGAATAGCCCTTTAAAGGAGCAATCAGGAAAAGACATTCTGAATGCACTTCTGTAAATTACAAGGTTGTCTCCAGGCTGCATAGAGAAGACTGGCAGTGTTAACCCAGCTTAATTCCTTCCCCTCCCAGTTCTGATCCTCTATGCTACTTAATAAATAGCCTACCACAAACTCTAATACATATTTTATTTTCCAAAGAACAACACTTGATCATTAATATCATTTTTTTCCTTCTCTTAAAAGAGTATTACTCCCTCACCCTCAGTCTAATTCCACCTTTGTGATTGAGAACATTTAAGATCCAAAGAAGAGCCCCAACATCGTTGTTATATAATTTAACCAAGTAGCAGAAAACCAAGATGAATCTCACGTGCATTTCATTTCTAGATATACTCATTTTACTTCCTTGCTAATCACAGGAGTTTATTTTATTCTATTGAGTTCATTTTTTAACTTGGTTAATTTGAGATGTAATTATCCCCAAAAAAGTGAAAAATTAAAACACATGTAAGAGATTTTTTTCTTCACACAGATCATAAAATTCTCATTTGAGATTATACTAAGAGAAAGTATTTTTCTTGACATTTCAACCGAAAGGAAACTTGCTAGACACTCAGATATAATGAAAACAGAAGGAAGATACAAAGAGGGTTTTAGTATCATTATAAAAACTCTCCTGCTGGGATTTGGAGAGGCACACATATCCCTACAGATCAGAAGATAAGACAGGGATTCACTGGCTTCACTCTTACACTGACCTTCTCATTTTGATTAGAATAAATTTTTTGTCACTTCAATCCCTGGAAACAGCAAGTCTAACAGCCCCCAGGGAAAGAGGCTGAATAACTTTAGGAGCTTCAGTCAGCTCCAAAGCTGGAGGTGCACCAATCTAAAGAGGAATAGACAGAGATTCCAAGCAGCTCTGCTGTAATTTCTAGACAACTTTGGGAAGTCACAATTACTGAGTAAACTAGGTTCCCTAGCAACCAAATGCTCATTTGAATGCTCCCTCCCATCCGGTCCCCTTCCTCAGCTGTATTCTCTGCGAAAATATCAGTGGAAAGCAGGGGTAGCAAGAATGGGCAAACTGCGAAGATAAACATGATGTAACTTTAAAGCATAATAGGAATTTTTAGGGCCAGGTGTGGTGGCTCACACCTGTAACCCCAGCACTTTGGAGGCCGAGGCAGGTAGATGGCTCAAGATTGGGAGTTCAAGACCAGCCTGGGCAACACAGTGAAACTGTCTCTCCAAAAAATACAAACATTTGTTAGGCATGGTGGCACACACCTGAAGTCCCAGCTACTCGGGAGGCTACAGTGGGAGGATTGATAGAGCCAGGGAGATTGAGGCCGCAATGAGCTGTGATCAATCATGCCACCATACTCCGGCATGGGCAACAGAGCAAGACCCTGTCTCAAAAAGAAAAAAAAAAAAGAATTATTAGCACTGGGTCTAATAAAAATGTCCCAAATAATGATTCAGATAAAAGACCAGGGAACGTTTAATTTGCTGATATCACAATTTGGATCACATAAGGTAATCTCTGAAGAATTAAGGAAAAAAAGGTTTTAAAATTTTGACAGGCTAGAGAAATAGACACATATCATTTTCATACAAGAAGGAGAAATGGGCAGCAAGGGTTTTGCACAGGCTTAGCCAAGAAAGATTTTAATGTCCAGGGTAATCTTGAGGATGGAAAACTGTGGAAGGCTTCAGATCAGAAAACAAACAAATAGAAATCCAAGCAGGACTCCCTCTGCCCAATCAATCAAATTCTTTAGGGTCAGCAAATCTACGAAAGCACACATCACAGAGGGGTAGAGAGTGACTGTTTAATGGCACTAAAGAAAAGCAAGCTTAAAATTGATGTTAAAATTTACTTAGCTGTTGTGAAGGACTGCCACAATCTATTCAAGGATTTCCTTCTCTGGACCTTAAGAGTAAAAATACTTTCTGGGATGGGCCTTGCTATGGTTTGAATGTCTGTCCCTTCTAAAACTTATGTTGAAATTGAATTGCTATTGTAATTGTATTAAGAGGCAAGACTTTAAAGAGGTGATTACACCATTAAGGCTCTACCCTCACGGGTAGAATCGGTGCCAGAAAAGAAGGGCAAGTCCAGCCCTCTTTCTCACTTTCTCTTGGCTCTTCTGCTTTCCTGTTCCTCCCCTCTGGAGGATACAGCATTCAAGGAGCCATATTGGAAGCCAAGACTGGGCCCTCATGAGACACCAAACCTCCCAGCACCTTGACCTTGGACTTCCCAGCCCCCAGAACCTTGAGAAATAAATTTTTGTTCTTTATAAATTACCCAGTCTCAGTTGTTCTGTTATAGCAGCACAAAATGGACTAAGGACTCCACTGAGAAAAGGGAGAGATTAGCACCTGAAGTTCTTAACAAATACTCTGGAACAGAAAGCTGAAAACACAGGCTTTGGGGACAGATAAACCTGCATTAAAATCCTATCATCTACTTCCTGTGTGACTTTGGACAAGCTACTTAACCTCTCTGAATATCAATTTATTCATCTGTAAAATGAAGACCACATCTAATTCTTCATGGGCTATTATCCAGATTAAATGAGTTAATGTAGGTGCTATATCTGGCATATAACATATCTTTGATGAACATTTCCTATTTATTATGTTCCTTCAAAAATCTCCTGCTGAACAAAGTTTAAAATTAGTTACAATGATATTTTGCATAAATGGTACCAAAAAACTGCTTAGTGTTATAGTACCCATGACTCTACCTTTAATTGTTACCTGGTGATGTAACTGTCATGCATGTGTGTAAAACACACAATAACATATTTCTTACTGCTTGACCCAGACACTGAAAGGAAATTTCTACCTTCAGTCTTTCATACAACCAATCAAAAAGTTATTGCCACTAAATAAAAAATTAAAAGCCAAGTGTTCCACTTGAGAAATAAGTTTTTCTCAAGCATAAATTTAATTATTTGAATTTCAGTGAGCCTATTCCTGTGTCTAGATTTTGTTTTGTTGTTTTGTTTCTCCTTTGTTTTGAAATAATCACATAATGCATATACAATTTAATGTATAAAAGCAAATGAACAACTATGTACGTACCTACAGAACATCACAAGCACCTTTGAAATCTCATGTATAACCCTGCCCAAGCACAACATATCCTTCACCCCAGAAGTAATTAATTATCCTTCTGCATTTTGTTAATCTTCCCCTGCTTTTCTTAGCAGTCTTGCCATTTATGAGTCTATCCTTAAACAATATATTACTTTAGCCATTTTTGAACTTCACATAAAAGAATCATACTGTATTAGTCATCTATCTTGCTTTTCCACTCATCTTTATGCTTTTGAATTCATCCCTGTTGGCATACACAGTTATAGGTTACTCTTACTATTGTTTCATATGAATGTGCCACAATTTCTTTATTCACTACACGGCTGATAGACATACACGCTGTTTGCAGGGTTTCAGTATTATCAACAGTGTTACCTTTCACATTCTCGTACATGTTAAGATTTCTTTTAAGGCAGTGTTTCCCAACCTTGTTCACAATCCAACTGGTAAAGAAAACGGTAATATTGGTAGGGCAAACTGAAGTTATTAGACAAAACTGCTCCCACTCCAGTCTTGCTACCTGCCCTACTTCCTTATTCTGCTACCCTGAAAGGTAAGGGAAGCAGTGGAACACTTTACAAGGTATAGTCTGTTCAAAATTATTCTAACAACTTATACTCTCATCAGCATGGTATGCATGTTTCTTTCCTTTGCCCTATGCCTTTTCCAAACACTTAATATTGACAGGTACTTGCCAATCTGGTAGATGTGAAATGGCGTCTTGCTATGGTTTTAATATGAAGACATACTGTACAACCTCTGTGATAAAACACTAGGGTATTGGAACATGAAGGGACAGACCAATAGAGGAAAACAGAAAATGCAGAAATACAGCCAACTACGTATAGAAATGAATTATATAAGAGGGGCACATCTCAAAACAGTGGGGAAAAGATGGACTTTTGTTTTTTGTTTTTTGTTTTTGAGACAGGGTCTTGCTCTGTCACCCAGACTGGAGTGCAGTGGCACAATCATAGCTCACTGTAACCTCGAGTTCCTGGGTTCAAGCCATCCTCCCATCACAGCCTCCCCAGTAGCTGAGACTTCAGGCATGCAACACCATACCCAGCTAAGTTTATAAAATTTTTTTGAAGAGATGAGGTCTCGCTATATTGCCCTGGCTGGTCTCAAATACCTGGCCTCAAGTAATCCTCCTACCTGGCCAGAGATGGATTTTTTAATAAGCGGTTTGTGATGGCAGATACCCATGTTGCAAAAATTAGATCCATTCTCCATACCATACAAAAAAATAAATTCATACATGTAAATGTTCATGATAAAATCACACAAGTACTAAAAGAAAATATGGATGACTCGCTCTACAACTGCACTGTCCAAAATGGTAGCCATTATCCATATGTGGCTACTGAGACCTTGAAATATACTTAGTGTGACTGAGGAACTAAATTTTCAGTTTTATTTAATTTTAATTAATTGAAATTTTAAAATGGATCTTCAATTAGGTATTGGAAACTTTTTAAGTACAACTGGAACAACCTGGTTATGTGAATTTACTTTTTTCAACTGCAAATTTTATGAAATCTAAATACAGACCAAGTATTTATGATGAAAATTTAGTGACCAAATTGAAATATGTTAAATGTATAAAACACACGTTAGTTCTTAAAAACTTAGCATAAAAAAAGAATGAAAAATATCTCTAATATTTTTAAATACTGATTACTTATTGAAATAATATTTTTGACACTTTGGGTTAAATAAAATATATTATTTTTTTTTTTTT
>NW_016813373.1:3231548-3249447 GCF_001698545.2 Rhinopithecus bieti | reverse complement strand
AGCCACCGCGCCCGGCCAAATAAAATATATTATTAAAATTAATTTCACCTGGGGTTTTTTTGGCTATAAATGTAGCTACTAAATATTTACATATGTATTACATTTACATATGTACTGCTCTATAACCTGGATCTAAGGAAATTTTTTCCAACAATGACTTAAAACTAAGAGGCAATCAAGAAACACTGATAATACTAACTGCACCAAAGAAAATAATTTGCTTAACACCATAATCAAAGAAAAATGACAAATAATAAACCGGGAAAAATATTTGCCACATATTAGGGATGATGTTATCCCTAATATAAAATAAAGGGGGCTGGGCGCTCTGGCTCACACCTGTAATCACATACTTTGGGAGACTGAGGCGAGCGGATCACCTGATCTGCCAAGTCAGGAATTCCAGACCAGGCTGATCAACGTGGTGAAACCCCGTCTCTATGAAAAATACAAAAATTAGCAGGGCATGGTGGCGCATGCCTCTAATCGCAGCTACTGGGGAGGCCGAAGCAGGAGAATCACTTGAACCCAGGAGGTGGAGGTTGCAGTGAGCCAAGATGGCACCACTGCACTCCAGCCTGGGCAACAAGAGCGAAACTCCATCTCAAAAAATAAAAATAAAATAAAATAAAATAAAATGAAAAAAGACCTACAACTCTATAAAATGGGCAAAATATATGAAGAAACAGTTCACAGAAAAAGAAATGCAAACCCCTAGACACAGGAAAAAGAGGTGAAGCGAGCTCAGAATCAGAGACACAAATTAAAATTACATTAGAGAATCATTTCCCACCATTTAGACAGCAAAGACCTTAAGGCTGTACAATGTTTTTCTATTGGTGAGGCTCTAGGGTAAGAAGCAGTCTCATATTTGTTAGTGGGAATGCAAAATAATATAGCACATAGCACCCACAGAAGGGAATTTGGTAATGTCAAGCAAAACTGCAAATGTATTTATCCTTTGACCCAGTGATCCCACTTCTAGGAATCTATTTTAAAGATAAACCAGCAAGAATATGAATGCAAATATTCACAAAGCTGTTTATTGCATCACTGTTCATTCCACTGTCCATCTAGTTAACAAAATGAAGTTTCACTTCTGGCTTTGTTTGACTTACAAATAAACCAACAACAACAACAAATCCCCACTAAAATGTACGAGCAAAAGATTAGAAACAACCACATATCCAAATGAATGATTGTGGTATATTTGTACGGTAGAATTTCTGCAGTTGTAAAATGCAATGAGAAATTTCTATCTATGGTCCAGAGTGATCTCTGAAATATACTGTTAGGTAAAAAATGCAAGGTGCAGAACTACAGTAGGCAACCTTTTTCTAAGAGGGAAGAAATAAGGAAACAATATGTAAACATGCATATATACATATATATCATACATATACATACATACAAACACACACACATACACATATATCTGAGTAGACACGTATGTACACATAGGTTTTTTTCTGAACTCTGTCTATTGAAAAGGCCTAGAAACAATGACCAGCTCAAAGGCAATGAGAACCCCTAACAACTATACTGTGGTCTCTAAATACTGTTTACCACTAAAAAGATCTGGGGTAGAAAAAGTACAAAATAAATCTGAAATATCTTATTAAACCAGAAAGTAAAATATTATCAAAACTACTGTAGTCTCATCAAAAGATTCAGAAGCCAATTTAAAGACTCACACTGGACACAAAAATAACTTGAGCTTCAAAATAAACTGCAAGGGATTAAAACACATAAACTGTGTTAAAATCTACAAGTTCATAATGATAATAAAAAAAAAAACCTGTTGGTTTCCTCTGGAGGCTACTAGAAAATCAGCTCATTGTTCTGATACTGGTTTAAATAGAAGAAATAAAATCAAGCATCAATTTTCCTACATAAACTATATCTCAGGGTAACAAATAGTTGATGTTGTTAAGGTTTCTTGAGAGAAAAATTCCAGCTAGGAAATACAGGAAGGATGACAGAATATCACCATTTTATAACCCTTACTAAATAATAATCACAATAGCATCAAGATTTTTAACAGGGCCTGTGATCAGACTAACAACACCTAAATTCACCGATAGTCTTAACTTCACAAAAGAGGAAACGAGAAGGCATGTGTGCCTCCTGATGAGATGTAATAGGAAGTACCTAACACAGCCAGGAGTGGTGGCTCATGCCTGTAATCTTAGCCAAAGGTGGGCAGACTGCTTGAGCTCACGAGTTCGAGACCAGCCTTGGCAACATGGCAAAACCCTGTCTCTACAAAAAATACAAAAAATTAGCTGGGTGTGGTGGCACACACCTATAGTCCCAGCTACTGGAAAGACTGAGGTGGGAGGAGGGCTTGAGCCCAGGAGGCAGAGGCTGCAGTGAGCCGAGATCACACCATTACACTCCAGCCTGGCCAATAATAGAGTCAGACCTTGTCTCAATTAAAAAAAAAAAAAAAAAATACATAACACTTCCTATGATGTGCTCTTACCAAAAATTTCTGATAAGCTTCCAGTCTATCTCAAACTACTAGTTTACAGGAAATACAGGAGGAAACAGAGAAATATAATAATAAATAGCAACAAAGAAGATGCAGTCAGGATACAGAGAATCCTATAGACAAATCCCTGTTTCCTCAACAAATAAACTTCCAGAGAAGGAAAAGAGAGAAAAATAGGGAAAGGAAGACTGTAAATAAGACAAGTGCATCTCTCATGTGTGGAAATTGTTTGGATTCCAAAATGCAAAAAAAGTAATAATTTTAAAAAATGATGACAATCAAGGAAATTTGCTTTCTGAATAAATATTTGATATTAGGAAATTATTGTCAGAAATTAGACATAACAATAATATTATGATTATTTTAAAAGGAAAAAGACTCTGTATCTTTTAGAAATACATACAGCCATGTGCCACATAACCATGTTTTGGTCAGCAGTGGTCAATGGACATGAAACTGTAGTCTCATAAGATTATATAATGGAGCTGTCCTACACAGGTGTACCACTTTTTATCTTTTATACCATATCTTACGTTTTCTATATTCAGATGTTTGGATACACAAATACCATTTTGTTACAACTGCCCATAGTATTCAGTACAGTGACGTACTGTACAGGTCTATAGCCTAGAAGCAATAGGCTATATCCTACAGCCTAGGTGTGTAGCAGGCTATACCATCTAAGTTTGTGTGAGTACACTCTATGATGTATGCACAATGATGAAATCACCTAATGACACATTTCTTAGAACATATCTGTGTGGTTAAATGACAAAGAACTTTATAATCTATTATGTACAGAGCAGATAATACAATGTCCAATTTTCTTCATAAGGACAGTAAATGAGAAGAAAGGAGTGTATGAGGAAGGGGGCAGAGAAAACAGAACTGGCTGGGAGTTGACAATTAAAAGCCTGACTTTAAAGTAGGAGAGCCTGGATTCCAGTCTTAGCACCACCACTATTAGCTACAAGACCTAATCAAGATCCTAAACACACTGAGGCTTAGTTATTCTCTGTCTGTAAAGAAGAGGTAACAGTAGTGGGTTCCTCATAGAGTTGCTGCAAGCATTAAAGAAACAGTGCATGTAGTGTACTCAGCACAGTACCTAGGCACAGAGTCATCACTCGGTACATGGTAGTTTTCATTATTACTATTGTCAATTATTGCCGTTGTCACTCAAGATCACCAATCTGGAGTTAGGAGGTGGTGAAACTAGAATAAAATCTGCTGAATCCATAGCCCACATTCTTCCTGCTACATTGTGATGCCTCACCTACCTCTCCTTGACTGTCTCAGTGGAGTCTGAGAACGAGTAACAAACATACTCTACAATAAGCTTCCCTATTTATACTATAAACCTTTAATGACACTGCTTCTCAGCCTCCACTTCTGTAATCAAATAGCCATCCTTTGTGGTAACTTAAAGTGTTCTTACAGTTGATGGCTATTCATCTGGTAGGATGTAAATACCCATGTATTTTTAATCCCCTTAAAAATGAATGCACACACTTATAAATTCACAATGATGAAACATTCTGTACTTTCAACATCCTCCCAAACCATGGCTCCAAATTTTTACTACATTGGGTGCTGGCATAAGTTATACAAGGCTAAACTCAGGTTCCAAACATACAAAACAGAGTGATAAAACATTAAACTTTGCATGCAGCATAAGCTAATACATAATATTACAATGCTAAGTAGCCATACATTATTTTAATGGTAAGAAAACATGTTGGTATCTTCCCATCAAATAAATGTTCCCACATCTATTTAATAACAGACATTATGAAAATCTCTTTAGATTTGTTTTAATTCTTCATGCAACAATTCTGACCACATGCCACTGCCTGATGCTCCCTCTTCTTTGACAGACACTACACTTGCCTGGTTTGAGTCTCCTTAACCATCCATTTCTATCACACCTCTGAAACACTAGGGTTCCCTAGAACTCACTGTTTACTTTTCTTCTACATAGTTTCCCTGTGCAAACTGATGCTGAACCACAACAGCTTCAATTATTTACAAAAACTCTTTCAATCACTGATTTATTCATCCATTCAACAAATATGTGCTGGGCCCCTAGTGTGTGGCAGGTGTTCTTTGGATACAAAAGGATCAAAAACAAATACAGTCTTGCCTTCATGAACCCTACAGTTGGGGGGGTGGTATTAACATTAAATAAACTCAAAACTGAATGAGCAATTACAATATTGGAAAGTGCATACAGACAAGGAGAGGAGGTACATGGTGTGGTAAGAGGGCAGAATAGAGGGATTTGACCTCATCATGGAAATGAAGTGAATGATTCCCTGAGAAAATGATGACTGAGCTGACAGCAAACTCATAATTCTATCCCAAACCTCTCTTCTGAATTATAGACCAGAATTTCAGTTACGTGTTAGATATCTCCATCTAAGAGAGCATAACACCAGAAACTCAACCTCTTGCAAACTGAGTTATCTTTCCCTCTAACGGCTACCAGCTTCCACAGCTCAGAGTATAATCCAACCAGAAATTTTACAATTATCTTTTACTATATCCCCTTCATCACTCTCCTGCCCAGTTCTTCACTGAGTCCTATCAATTCTGTTTCCTAAATCCTTCTTCTATATGTCCCCTTTCTCCATTTTCAGTTATCAGTATCTCCCTCCTAGTTAGTACTACAATTCGCTTGTTCTGATTTATCTCTGTCCCCTCCAGTCTCTTACCTATACTCAACAGAGAACCAACCATCATACAAAATAAGTCTTTTCTCTCTTTACAATCTTTCAGTGACCCTCACTGCTTACATTTTGGGCAAAATGTCCAAACTCTTAGCATGACCTAAAAGGCTTTGCATAGTTCATCAGCCTCATCTCCCATCACTCCCTATCATATGTGGAAAGTTCAGTGACATCAATCCATGACCACATGGCTCCACATCATTACATTTCTTCTGTTTGAAGTGGCCTACCTCATCTTCCATCTGCCCCCAAACCCCTTTATCCCCAAATGCCAGTATGAGAATTGGTCTATGAGTGTATAGTAAAATTTAAAAAGTTCAAAGTTAGCAAACCAGTGTTAGTCCCCAGTATGTCTGGCAATGTAAGCAGTGTCCTGGAGGACTCCTGGTAGCTTTCAAGTGTCAGTCCAAATATTTCCCTCTCTGTGATGCCTTTTATGCCTTCTCAATGTTGGGGAATCATCATTTATTTTCCAAACTGAGATCCTTTTGAGAGTAAAGGGAATGCTATCATTAACTATGTTGGACAGTGGGAATAATCCAGGACTGCCTCAGGGAAACTGGATGCACAGTCTGCCTCCCACTAAACAGAGCTTGGTGCTTTCTTATCTGAACTCCCAAAGCCCTTTGTCTATTCACCGCACACAACGTGTTCGCATGTCAAGTCTCCTGCTTGTCGGGGACTCCACAAAGGCAGGGCCAGGCCTTTTTATCTATCTCCAGCATCTCTCCAGTCCCAGGCACCAGAAATGACACAAAACATCATCAACAAAAGTCAATGTTTGTTCAATAAATTATCTGAGTGAATAACAAAGATTAGATGCCTTAACCTTGGCCAGCAAAGGAATTTAAAAATTCACATTATCTTTTCTCATTCCAGACTATACTTCCTCATTATATTAAAGAAGGCTTTAAATGGGAGCAAGGTCTTCACAGACAGAAACTGTAAGCCTCAGGATCAATGACAAGTTGTCAATCAATTAATAACTACTTATTTAGACCAATCTACTCTTAAGGCCCACAGAGCACAATAGAAGGGTTTACATTTGGCTAGGGACAAAAACATATATAATAAAAATCAAAACTAACAATAAAATAAACGAAGCCTAAAATAAGTATTACAGGGGTTCATGGAAGGTAAGGGAGAAACCACTCTTATGGCAGAAGAAGGGCTCCTTGGAGGAGTGGGATTTGAACTGAGATTTGAGAAATATCTTGGATCACAAGAGACACAGTAGAGGGGAAGAAGGATATCCCAGGGTGAGGCAGGGGTGGGTGTTGGGGAGGCCATGGAAGGAAGGCACAAGATTTGTTTCGGGAGTCACATCTAGACTGTCATGGATTCCTGGCACAAACCAGAGTATCTGAATTTTCAGCAACTACTAAGCAACTCAAGAGATGTTCCTGGATTCTCACTTCTTTCATCAAAATATTATCCACCTGAAACATATAATGAGATATATGTCGCTTATTCCTTATAACCTATTAATTGTAAGAACTGTTAACAAAATTATCTTAGCAAAACTGCTTTTGGCAGAACTTTCAGATAGAACCGCTGAAGTCACCCCGACTATCTGTGTCTTTGAGAAGTTCCCTGCAAATCACAGCCTGGCAGCCTGTAGCATCTCCTTACTTTACACCCAGCCTTTCAATTGTCTCATGTAAAAACACATAGTGCTAATACAGGGGATCTACTAGACCTCCTTGTCAACTGTGGAGTTCAGGAAGAAGCTTTTAGGAACGGCTATGATACGCACGCATGTCATGGTTTGTTGAGAGTACCTCCCTTACCACTTACATCCATGATGAAGGGTATGAAAAAGGTTCCCACACTTCAGAGAAAACAATCAACTTCTCAATCACCTTTCCCTACCCAGTTCAGGTGGGAAAAACCATAAGTCACCAGGTGAAGTGAAATATATTCTAACATGTGGTTTAACAATGAACTGAAACTGCTGCAGTATCCATGACACTCAAATAAAATACAGATCCATCCAAGAAAAGGAATTATTACTTAAAAACCATCATCTCCCTGCTCTGCTTTAAAGTACCTTTTTCCAAAAGCCCTCAAGCACTCAGGATATTGCATAACTAATGTTGGATCTACTTTTGAAGTAGTTTTCTAAAAAGACCAATCCAAATTCATATGTAGTGAGTCAATGGGATATATTTTCCAGTAGTAGTGCTCAGTTTACTTTTCCCCACTGACCCTACTGATAGGGCTGATATAGGCTACAAACTTATAGGAGAAACCAACATTGGGAGTGCATTGGGTGTTAGCTAAAGAATCTTTGCTTGGCATAAATGTGTCCCATGAATTTATAAAATTTTCATGGAGAGAAGTAAAATTACAAGAAATGAGAAAAAAAATGGTTCAAGTTGCAGGAATACTTACTTAACCAACATTTACTTAACCAAAGGAGAAAATAAAAAGGTAATGAAGATGAAATTAAATAAACCATTCTACTTTTGTGATTAGCAAGTCGAATTTGGTGTGTAATAAGACTTTCTATGGTGCTATTATGAAAATCTCTGGAATGCTTTTCCAGATTTGTTGTCCAAATCTTTTAAAATAACAATAATCATCAAGATATTTCCCTTATCTTATCCGATGGAGAACGTAATAGCTAAGTGAAGTGAAGAAGCAAAGTACTCAGCTATTATTAAATGGCTTAAGAGGCTTACAAAGTCAACAATATAACATACTAGAATCAAAAATGAAAACAAAAGCAGAAAGATCCCTAAACTTGGGGGTGCTCTAATTCCACTTTTCTACAAGATATAAAGTATGTAGATGTCAACTCATGAATACTATAAACACATGTGTTGAGATGGCGGGAGCCTGAGAAACAGGCAGAGGCAGGTATGTGCTGGAAGATCTAAAGGCTTGATGGAGAGAAGTGGGTGGGAGGAAGAAGGGAGGCGGTATGGGGCAAAGTAGGACAGGGGCCCTGAGGGAAGAAGGGAGTCACTGGGCTGGAAGCAAGAAGTCTACTGTCAGGCAGATAGGTGGGAGGAGCCAGATAGACAGTGGATCTGGAGATATGGTTAAAATACTGCACTGGAAAAGCTCATTCAGACACTAAAGTCTTGCAGGCAAAAGTAAAGTGTGGGATAGGAAGCAAAAGGGAGCCTGACGCGGTGGTTGATGCTGCGGTGGTCTTGGGGAGACTGAGGTGGGGGGATCACTTGAGTTCAGGAGTTCCAGATCAGCCTGGGCAACATGGCAAGACCTTGTCTCTACAAAAAACACAAAAACTATCCAGTTGTGTGGTATGCACCTGTGGCTCCAGCTACTCAAGAATCTGATGTGGGAGAATGACTTGAGCCAGGGAGGCAGAGGTTGCAGTGAGCCAAGATTGTGCCACTGCACTCCAGCCTGGCTGACAGAATGAAACCCTGTCTCAAGGAAAAATAAAAAATAAAAAAAAGGAGCAGGAGCGTCTATGGATAGAAATCTATGGGCCAGAAGAACGTGAAAAAACTTCAGAAAGGAAAGGAGAGGAAGATGAAAGCGATGCTTGGCAAAGGTGGACTAAGAGGCCAAAGTCAGCCCAAGAGACAGAACAGGTGTAGGGTGAGAGCCACTAGATGCTGGGAGCCTGAGTGGGCTCAGTGCACTAACAGGTCTCAACTTTCCTTGACCTCAGTTATTTTCTTTTTAATTTAGATTTAGATGATAGGAGTGTAGTTCTGTGACACAGATATATTGTGTACTGGTGAAGTCTGGGCTTTTAGTGTACCAATCACCCAAATAGTGTTGTGCCCAACAGGTAATTTCTCATCCCTCGCCACCCTCCCATCCTCCCACCTTTTGGAGTCTCCAGTGTCTATTATTTCACTCTAAACGTCCACATGTACACACTGTTTGGTTCCCGCTTTATTCAAGTTATCTTAGAGGGAACAGCGGTGAATCTAATAAACCAAGAGGTGGAGGGCTTCCTGAGCTTTCCCTGGACCTCTCCATCACTCCTTGATCCAGGCTCATTCTGGGAAAGATCCCAGCATAGACAAAAAACCCTGACTGCTATGGCTGCAGCCAAATGTCAAATGAGACAGGATACATGAAAGGACTTTGAAAAGCATAAGGCACACTATAATATTAGGCACTGTTATTCACTGAATCCCTGAGGCAAATAAGATGAAGACGACAGCTACAATCATAAGGGAAGGAATGCATGTCAAATACAGAAATTGTATCTATTCCAAATCAAGATGCCCCTAACTAGAAATTACTGTAATTTGGGGGTCGGGCACAGTGGCTCATGCCTGTAATCCCAGCACTCTGTGAGGCCAAGGCGGGCAGATCACTTGAGGTCAAAAGATCGAGACCATCCTGGTCAACATGGCAAAACCCCGTCTCTACTGAAAATATAAAAATGAGCCGGCGCGGTGCTCAAGCCTGTAATCCCCCCACTATTGAAAAAGGCCGAGATGGGCCGGATCACGAGTCAGGAGATCGAGACCCATCGCTGGACAACACCGGTGAAACCCCGTCTCTACAATAAAAAAAAGACAAAAAACATAGCCCGCGGCGTAGTGCGGCGCCTGTCATCTCCCAGCTACTCGGGAGGGCTGAGGCATGAAATGGCGTGACTCCGTGAGACGGAGCCTTCATGAGCTGAGATCCGCCCTGCACTCCAGCCTGGGGAGCAGAGCGCAGACTCCGTCTCAAAAAAAAAAAAAAAAATAAAAAAAAATATATATATAATATATTAAAATTTAGTTAGTAATAATGACTGGCCCATGGGTGGCCATGCTTAATCCCAGCTACTCAGGCGGAGGCTGGAGCATGAGAATTGCTCTGACCCAGGAGGAGAATTAACAGTGAGATTGCGCCACTGCACTTCACCTGGGTACAGAGCAAAACCCATCTCAAAAAAAAAAAAAAAAAAAAAAAAAAAAAAAGAAAAATTCCAGCAATTTGAGAGGACATCATGCTTGTATGTTTCCTGTCAAATATGTCTCAACATCTAAAATCCTACCTGAGGTATAATATGGGGCTCTTAATAAACTACCATACACATTTATTAAAACTTAAGTCTGCATCTAATGTATTTCTCCAAGGAAATTTTGACACACTGCAGATCTTAACTAATTAGGTAAATTCCATTCCATTCAATCACTCATTGAGTGACTTCCAAGCGCAAGGTAGTGTGCTAGCTGCTATGGGGGTTGCTGAGATGAGTAAAAGGGCCTAGCCTTCCAGTAGCTTGGCCAAATAATTTCTCAGTTTCCATTTTAGATTGGGGAAGCTCCATCTCCTTTCACAAATGTAAGAGAAAGCAATCATTATTTTAGGTGATTAACCTACAACCTGGGAAATACATTTTCTAGTAACATAGTTAATAAAAAAGCAAAGAAACTTCTTAATACCTGGTGACTGGAGACACTGTTGTGTGCTCATTTCTATGTTTATCCTAGCCCAGTTTACGTCCAACCACTCTTGTCATAATTGCATAACCACAGCATGTCATGTTGTTTCTTGTTGCAACTATAACTTGTAAAATTAAACTTCAGAACTGAGACAGTCAAGCTAAATAATTGCCTACTTTAAAAAATATGTATGTATGTAATTTACATGCCACTTCAGATAAGCTCTTGAATTATGATCTCTAGAAGTCAAAACTGTCACCATTTTTTAAAATATAGTTTCACTGTCGCAATTCTTCTTGTACACAAGCCCTATCCCTGTTTTTTCAGTTTTCTAAGCAGTACTTTATACTGGTCTATTGTAATCTGCTTTTTGTGTTTTATGGAGAACCCAATTAAGCATAATTTTTATTTACTCCATGCTATGGAACTTTCAAAATTGAGGCTCAAAGAAGGATCATGAAGTGGCCAAAGATGCATTTGTTTGCTAAAACCCTATTAATAAAAGTATCTTTACACAGTAAAGCTGGGAAAAAAAGGTCATCTGAATACCCACCATGTACATTGTGTAGGGTCCTCCAACCTGTATTATATATCATGTAACCCTTCCCTCACCTTGGGAGGGAGGCTTCACTACATCCATTTCCAAAATAGCATTTTTAGGAGATGTATATTTTCATGAAGACTGATCGACCCAATATCTCTGAGTGAATTCCGATTGACTAGATGTATAAGTAGATTTACATAGTCAATATGTTCCCAAAAAACTGGAGGCAAATCAACTTTCGCATACAAATTATTTTCATGTAAACTTGCATTGTAAGATCAGACCTGCCATAGCCTGACTTCTGATTGATAATCAGTGCTGTGCTGCTCAGAGCATTTGCTGGAGTCTGAAGCTTCTCCATGTGTACACACCCTTTCCCAACAACTCTTGGATGAGTTTGGATTCCATTCCACCCAGGAGGAGGTGCAGAATGAAACAGTTTAAATCACCTAAAATAAGCAGTGACCACACTCTGAGATACCAGCTAAACATCAGGAGAGAAAATACAAACAAAGCAATGTTCCCCCCTTCCTTTATATTTGGTTCTAAGAAGCTGGAGGAAGACAAAGTATCACAAGACAGTGAGGTTTCACCAATTTCTCTGTTAACTGGCAGTCTCCTTCTAAATCTCCCTCCACAATTATTATGCCATTACCCTTTAGTTAGGGCCACCCTCAAAGTAGGGCTGGAAGGAAACTTCAAAGGATACAGAACCCCAAGACCTCTGTACTTAAACATGTGAGCTCCACAAGATGCCTCATTATATGGCTGTAAGTTGTATTGATAAATTCAGATGAAGACAGTCATATTTATCATCTTAGGACTCTTCTGTAAATATGTCACCTGCCTTCTCCTGCCCTATTGGAAGGTGACATGACATTCCCTGTCCCAGCCTTTGGTGTCTCCTTTGGACAAAAACAAACAAACAAAAAACAAAACAAACACAAACAAACAAAATCTTATAGAAGGGGCTGCTTAGAGCCTGGAGCAAGCCACTCAGAATGTAAAACTCAAAGCTTGTCTGGTCACAAAGGCAACACAGCGCTGAGGCATGATTCACTTGGAAATTACACTCATAATAGTGCAAACCACCTTCCTCCTTAGGAGGATTTTTTAATCAGTCATAGCAAATAGTACCAAAGCTCTTGAATTATGCCCTGTGATTCTTCAAGAAGCTCAAACCCCTTCAGACAGTGGCCTATTAATTCCCAGAAACCCATGTTGAATATAAAGTGAGATGGGGAGGAGGAGGGTAAATTTCTAGCCAAGAAAACAAAATTATCAGTTTTCTAAACTCAGAGTTAAATTAAGTCAACCCTGGAGGAAAGCTGGAATTTTAAGATCCTTATAGGATGAACTTTTAACACTGGAGGATGTGAGACCTCTCTACCACCCAAGGCCATATTTCTTTGGAAACGTGCCCCAATTGTGACAAAGCTAGACAACAGAAGCACCCCGCCCCTCCTCAGGCACCCACCCAAGAGCCGAGCGCAGTGGTCTTTGTTGCCCTTTTTAGAAGCCTCCAGGACTGTTCTCTGAAGCAGGTTTGCACAGCAGTAAACATTGAGTGACATTCTATTTCAATGCTGTATTTGTGATCTGTGAAGTACCAGTCCCAGCATTGGTTTAACGCCTATAAATACACTCAGTTGTCCTACCACTGGTACTTCCTACTTTGTAAGTAGCAAAACAAAAATAGGTGATCCAATCCAAATTAATTTCTATGTCTGACAATTGCATTTCCAAACAGCCAACATGGAACATGTTCTATTGATCCTACAGTCCAGTTCTAGACAATATGAAAAACAGGAGAAAACTCCAAATTCAGCATCTTGAACTTAAAAGACCTTTCAGAAACATCACCTTCTCCCCACAGTGCTGAAGTAGCCCAGGCCCACTCCACCTATGTTTGTTTCTATCCTGGTAGATCCCAATTCTATCAAATTAAAAGGTTATTCCCATTAGGCAGAAGCTGAACCCATCCCCTTGAATAGGGAGGTGTTCATTACATCTGTCTGTGTAATGAACTTGTCATTTCCCCAAACGGTCTGGACAGTCTCCTAAAAAAGAAAAAAAAAAAAAGAAAGAAAAAAGTTCTCCATGGAATCTATGGTGTGTCAGTCCCCTTCCTAACATCTGAGTCAGACTACGTGTGTCTTTACTGAGGTTCTGGGTGCCCAGGGTGTATCATTTTCAGAGTTGCTTCAGTAACTGAACTATGGCTGTCTTCCAGCCACGGACAACACAAGCACTATCTATTTTAAAACAATTTTCCTAATCCACAGGCAATGGAAGAGATCCCATAGGTCACCGACATCCTACTGGAAACAAATTATTTCTCTCTCAAACTGCTTGCCGTCTCTCAGAATTAATGCGTGTTTATGTGTGCATAATTGTATCTTTGGCCATGAAACTCTTGGGGCAAAGAGGACCACCCCAAATTTTACCGACATGCCTGAGCCATTCAGAGCTTTAGAAGAGAAATGAATGGGTAATGAGAGCCCTTAAGCCCAGGACTTCTCTCACACAAACAGTAAGTGGAAAGGAAAAAACAAAAACAAAAACTAACCCTCCGTAGAGGGAGGGGGCAGGGTGGAAGATAGGGAAAGGACATTAACCAGCAGACCTAAGGCAGCCGCGGCGGCGGCACTTCGCGAACTGCCTGCAGAGGAGAGTGAAATCTGTTTCGTGTACAATAACCAAGCACCCTCTGGCTGCCTCGCATGGGCACGAATAATAAATACAACGAGGTGGGCAAACAGAGGCACCGAAACAAGCCACCTCAAAAAGGTCAAAACTTCAGAAATCCCGGGGGTCAAACCACCCACACAAACACATCAATCAATCGGAGCGGGAGAAGGGACTTGGATACTTAGCAAAGGATCCTACATTGTGTTTTTCCTTTCCAGCTCTGGCTTGCAAAGTACGGTGGCTACATGCAAAGCTAGAGGAGAGCAGGAAGGCTGAGGGCGGCAGGGTGCGGGTGGGAAGGGAGGGGTATCTAACACCAGCCACCCAGGCCTCGATGTGACGAAAGTCGTCAGCAGCCCCGACCACATCCCAGACCCTCCGCCCTGGCCGGCAGACGCCGCTCGCGGCTCTCCCACCCCAGCTTCCATCCCTGGCAGCAGCCCCGCCAGCCCCGCACCAGCAGCAGCCCCAGCCCGGGCCCCGTGCTGGCAGCGCCAAGACCGCGGCTCCCATCCCTTCCGCGCGGCAGACACCCCGCAGGCCTCCCTCCCTGCCCACCCGGGGATGCCCGGGTAGCCAAGCCGGGGCGGGCTGCACTGCCAGCTCCCCCCGCCCCAGAGCAGGCGATGGCTCACGCTTACCTTGGGCGTTCGCGGGGGGGCTGAAGGTGGCAAGCCTCCCGCCCCCCGCCCCTGTCCTCCTCGCCTTTTTTCTTCCTCCCTTCTCCTCTTCTTCCTCCTCCTCCCCACAGTGTGTCCTGGGCTCCCCCTCCTCCCCGCCGCTTGGAGTAAAACCCAAAACCCCGAAGCCGGGCCCGCGTGCAAGCGTGCGGGAGGCGGCGGCGCGCGGCCAGCTCTCCAGTAACTGAGCGCGGCGCGCAGCCCCCAACTAAAGTGTGAAAGAAGCGGCGGCCGCGGCGGCCGCGGCACGGAACGTCCCCCCGGGAGTGGGCAGGGAGCGAGCGGGAGCTGGCGCGGAGCGAGCGAGGGAGGGACGCTCCTCGCTCAGTCACTCACTCGAGGGGCGGGGGCAGCAGACACTCCCCCACCGCCGGCCCCTCCCCGCGCCCGGCTCCCGCGCGCGCCTGGCTCTCCTCCCCGGGGCGGGGCCTGCGGAGGCAGCCAGGGCGCAGCACGCTGGGGAGCTGGCTGGGGGCTGCTAGGGCTGCGGGGCGGGAAGGAGGAGGGAGTGTGCGTGAACGTGTGAGTGTGTGTGTGGGCGACTGTGTGTGTGTGTACGTGTGTGCGCGCGAGCCCTGCAGCGGCCGGCCAGCCGGAGGGAAGACCCCGGCGGGAAGACTGCGTCCTGTCCGGCCTTCCCGGGCCTGTCACTCGGGCGGTGGCGTGGGAGCGGCGAGGCTGCTCGTGGGGCAGTCGGGTGGGCCCAGCTCTAGTTGAGATTCGGGCCAGCCCCAGGGTCCAGCCTCGGGGCTGTGCCTGCTGGAAGCAGACGGAGGGAAGGCCGGGCGTCCTTGGCCCACCGCGCGGCGGCTCCCTTCCCGGGCGAGGCTGAACGGGCGGGCTGGCGCAGCCCAGCGGCCCGGGCCCTGCCACTGATCCCCCTCCACACTGACCCGAGCTGCGGCGCCTGCAAGATTAATGAAGCATCCGCGATTCTGTAGAAGCGGCACCGGGAGGAAAGACACAAGATCGTGCTGCGCCCCTCTCCCCACCCTCCTCAGCTTCCTGGGACCTAAAGGCGTAGGCTGCGTCTGCCAGTCGCGTCTGGAGTGGTCCAGAGAGATCGCCATCCACCACTGCATCCGTCCGGTTCTTTGTGGACCCTCATAGAAGCTCAATCAATTTCCCACCCTCTGGAAAAGGGTATTTTTCTCCTCTTCCCTGGCATATTGGGTGTTTCTTGTGTGCACCTAATTGATCTTTTTCCATTGATAGCCTTTGGATGTCTTTTGTGCGGCTTCCCCGCGCTTCACTGCTGCCTCATTGCCTTAGACACACGAGGAATGTCAGGCCCCCAGAGTGAGAACACCCAAGAAAACAATAGGGGCGAAAGATCCTCCCTGGGCTTCGCGGATTATGCACAAACCAGATCATTTCCCACATTCGGCCAGGATGAAGATGGAAAATGGAAAAGGACGCATCAGACAAGAAAAGCAAATTCATAGTTTAGTTTAATGAAATGAGTTAGATCAACGACTAATGTCTAATTTCAAAAAACTAACCTTTTTTGAAAACTGGTTTTCCCTTCTTCCACCCTTTTTTTTTTTTTTTTTAATTAAAAGGCTAGTATCCCATTGTTGTTGTTTTAATTTTTATTGTTTTCAGGGATGGGGTTTCCTGCCAAGGCTGGACTCGAACTCCTGAACCCAAGAGATTCTCCTCAAGGGATCTTCTCCATCTCAGCCTCCCAAGTAGCTGAGACTACAGGCCAATTCCACCGTACCCTGCCTAGCATCACATTGTTCAGGAACCTCAATTTGTATTCCATTTTTACAAAATATCCATATTCTGGTTCATACTTCTCCTTGGAGCCCAAATTTTTTGTAGTCTAGCCTCTTGGAAAGGAGCGGTTAAGAAGGGAGAGTAGACAAACTGAGATTTCAATCAGGGGCAACCCTTTCACCATAGGTGACTTGTTTCATTTCTTATTTCTTTCCTCATCTGTAAAGGGGATTAATAATGATTGTTCCTACCTCATAAGCTTGTTGTGAAAGTAAAAAGAAAAGAAAATGAGGTGGCAATGCATGTAAAACACTTTGCATAGTGCCTCACACATGGGTGAGAACTCAATAAATAGAAGCTATTGTCTCAAACTTGATTATTTTAAACTCAAATTTGGTAGAATTTTATTCTCTTTCCATTCCTTCTGAAAATTTAGGGAGGAGAATGGACCCAGCTGATAGATTTATTCAAGTGTAGAAACCCACTCTTCCCTTGGGTTTTTATGCCCTGCCTGAAACTTTTGCCTGTGGTAAAATGAAATAAATACATAACTGAGGGGTGTGTGTGTGTGTGTGTGTGTGTACATCTATATCCATATAAAAGGATCTTTGAGGACAATAAGTTTTGTTCTTCCCCCTCCTTTTTTCTTCCCTCATCTACATAGACCACCCTGAATAGACAGAGCTCTGTGATGTTGACCTGTGTACCCTTTCAGGGCTCAGACAGTGCTTGGTAGTGTAGATTTCTTGAGGGCAAGGCTATGGGGTTTGTTTGGCTTGGTATCCTTAGAACTAACAGAAGGCCACAGAAGAAGCACTTCACACATGTGTAGATGAAAGAACATCTATACTATGAACTTTTAAAGCTAGGTTTAGATTACTCAAGATAATACAGGTTCATTGTGGAAATTTTCAACCTTTGAAAAATGCTAAGTACAAAGAAAATGAAAATCATAATTCCACCATCCAGAGAGAAGCATTCAATAAGTGCTTCAAGTTTGTCCATTTTCCCCTCATTTATTTCATCATCATTCAATCAACAAACATTTATTAAATACCTAGTTAGAGATCAATTTACCAACACAAGAAAAGATTGTATATGTGTTGTAAGTGTTGTTTGTTTCTCATAGAAACTTCCACAAAAGCAACATTTTATACAGTAGTAAGGTTCTCAGGATAGCCTACAAAAGCCCACAATTAAATGACCATACTGACCAGAGACAATCTAGATTTTGTGGGACTTGAAGCACTTAAAATTTGGGGAGCCACCTTCAAGATTAAAAAAGACAAAAATACTAAAACCCCCTAGGAGAGGCTAATGTAAATGAAGGTCGTGAAACAATTTGGGAAGCTACCTTCAATGTAAGAAAGACAAAAGTGGCCGGGCGCGGTGGCTCAAGCCTGCAATCCCAGCACTTTGGGAGGCCGAGACGGGCGGATCACGAGGTCAGGAGATCGAGACCATCCTGGCTAACACGGTGAAACCCTGTCTCTACTAAAATACAAAAAACTAGCCGGGCGAGGTGGCGGCGCCTGTAGTCCCAGCTACTCGGGAGGCTGAGGCAGGAGAATGGCGTGAGCCCGGGAGGCGGAGCTTGCAGTGAGCTGAGATCTGGCCACTGCACTCCAGCCTGGGTGACAGAGCGAGACTCCATCTCAAAAAAA
>NW_016813373.1:3224676-3231331 GCF_001698545.2 Rhinopithecus bieti | reverse complement strand
GGGGGACAAAGGGAGACCCCATCTCAAAAAAAAAAAAAAAAAAAGACAAAAGTATAAAAACCCCTTGATTGGCTCATGTAAATGAAGGTCTAAGCCCCATTTGCTTTTGAGTAAACCTACTCTCTCTGGTGCTGGAATTTCTATAGAAATCAACTGCTTTGATAAACATTGTTTCAATGTGAAATATTCCTCATTTTACTTGGGATTCCTGGGACACCTCTCCTCCCTTCCCCCACAAATTTAGAAAAGGTGAGAGGGAGACTCCCATCGCCACCAACACACACTTCCCTGCACCTGACCGCAGCAGAGGCAGTGGGACTGGGGACCTCTATAGGGGTTGCAGAAGGAAGGGAGGGAGAGAAGAGCAAAATAAGAGGGGAGGGGACAGACAGGTTGACTACCAAAGTGCTGGAGAGGCACATCCGGCATTGGTGTGCACACCAACCCACTAACCGTGCAACAAGAGTGGCCACAAATCGCAAATATGCCTGGTGTGCACAAGCTAAATCTACTAGACATTTTATCACAGAATAATCTCTCTAGCTATTCATAATTATTAAGATGACTATAAACATATTTACATTAAAAGAATGAAGAACATTTTTCCCCCCCTGGTTGCATCACCCTTCCACACCACCAGAATCTCTGGATTCTTCAAACACTCTAAATATGATTTTCCAAAAATTTCACATTCTTTTGCCCAGAAAAGTTACATTTTAGTCTTCATAGGCACCACTCTCATTGTCAATTTTCTCTTAGTCCTAAAGCTTTAGCTTATAAAGACTTGTGTCTATAGGACTATACATAACATATCGATTTGAATTATTTATTTCTTCTTTTTCTTTTAAATATGATATGGATTGAATGTTTGAAGCCCTAACCCTCAATGTGATGGTATTAGAATGTGGGGTCTTTAGGAGGCAATTGGATTTTGATGACTTGAGAATGGGGTCCTCATGATAGGATTAGTGCATTGATAAGAAAAACCAGACAGCTTGTTCCCTCCCATCCACATATGAGAACACAGCAAGACGGCAGACATCTAAGCCAGGAAGAGGGTTTCTACCAAGAACCTGAGCAGGCTGGCATCATGATCTTGGACTTTAAGCCTCCAGACCTGTGAGAAATGCGTATCTTTTGTTTAAACCATGCAGTCTGTGGTATTTTGTTATAGCAGCCTGACCCAACCAAGACAACAGGTTCCCTTTGTCATTGATAGTCAAGGAAAATGTATGATTTTTTAAAAGATAGTAAAAGCAGCATACCACTCTCCTATAACTTCTCATATAAATCTAAATGAATTCATTTTATGTGGTTTATTTTTTAAAGGTTTTCCCATAAAGTTAATTTTTATGAATAATCAAGTTCAAAAGTGGCTTTGGCAGAGTCGTTCAAAAATAAGTGACCCTAAGCTGAAGACTACTCTGAAATGTGCTTTCTTTCCATTTGCTCCATGAAATCACAACTAACACTGATTGTCTGCTGTATGCCAAGCATGGCATCATGTAATTCATAATACAAACTAATTCACTTCATCTTCCCGACAACACGTTCAGATAGAAGCTATTGTCATCATTCCCTTGCAGATGTGGAAACAGAGGCACAAAGGGGTGAAGTCATGGGTGCAAAGTAATTGATTCTCATTAGTCAGATGCCAGAGCCCATGCTTTTAACTGTTAAGAAATATGTCTTCTCTTCAATCTTCTATGTCTTTCTGCCTCAGTTTTACTCATCTTTCAAGGCCAGGCTCAAACCATAACTCCTAAGTGAGTGATCTCAGTCTCCGAGTTTCTGAACTTTTGAAGTATCCAGGATCTTCCACAGCCTTACACTGTTGGGGACCTTCCACATCTTTTACATTAGCTCCACCAGGCTTGATATTGTGTGTGTGTGTGCGTGCGTGTGTGTGTGTGTGTGTGTGTTTAAAATCTTCCTTCAGGGATACCACAGTGCACACACAAGTAAAGGACCCAATAAGCAGCTGGGAATAGAGGGCTGTTTATGCATTTTGATTTTATAATGGTGCCACTTATAGTGACACACAGCTCCTTCTGGATGGTTCCAGGCTAAATCAGGCAGAGTTTAAAGTTAGTGCTAACAACTTGCTAATGGTTCTAATTGGTCTTTCAATGATGTGTGAATTGCTCTGAGTAACCAGCTTTTCCAGACCTCAGATAGCTCTTACTTTCTTGTTTATATCTGTTATCTGTTTATTTTCTTCTTGACTTTCTCCTTGGGGTATTTTTTTTTTTTTTTTTTTTTTTTTTGAGATGGAGTCTCTGTCACCAGGCTGGAGTGCAGTGGCGCAATCTTGGCTCACTGCAACCTCTGCCTCCTGGGTTCAAGCAATTCTCCTGCCTCGGCCTCTTGAGTAACTGAGATTACAGGCACGTGCCACCACGCCCAGTTCACTTTTAGTAGAGATGGGGTTTCACCATGTTGGCCAGGATTGTCTCGATCTCTTGACTTTGTGATCCTCCCGCCTCGGCCTCCCAAAGTGATGAGATTACAGGCGTGAGCCACTGTGCCTGGCCTATGTTTTCTTTTATGTCATTTTCAAGAGATGAGTAGATAGAAGGTGAGAACATGGAACATTTTCCCTTGAAGCAAAGAGTGTAAGAGCCATCACCAGAGTGAGACTCAAAATGAAGCAGAGGGAAAGTAAATACAGATACTATTAAGGGATCAGCAGAGCCTCTCAGGGTTGCCAGCTTCCTCTCCTTTTTGTTTTCTGGCCTTTGCTTCATTCAGATATTGATGTTAGCATTCTAGTGTAGAGCTCTTTTCTCCCAGGACACTTGACAGCCCCGCCAATGTGGGTATAACTGATGAATACCCAGATGCTCAAGTCATCTGGCTCTTACTGATACCTGCTTAGAGTTTTGTTCCACTGCCAGCTTATACATGCTAATAGTATTGTTATTTCACACACTGGCTCTGTCTCTCCAATCAACTATAAGCTCTATGAAAACAGGAGACCTTGTTGTTCCTACAGGGCTCAGGTTCAATATACCTTTGGAAGTTGATGAATCAATCAATTAAGTTACTATGTGCATTCCTCTTAGTGGAGATAGAAAGCAAATATTGACATCCAGAAATTTCAGCAACTGTGACACAGCAGAAGGATGTGGCTAAAAGGAAATAAACAGAGAATGAGAAGAAACAGAAAACAAAACCACATTATTTTCATCTCCTTCTCAGCTATACCTCTTTGAAAATGTCCTCTTCTTCCCCCATCCTTTTCAGAAAGTGAAACAGTATTGAAAAGATAAACACAGGCCGGGTGTGGTGGCTCACGCCTGTAATCCCAGCACTTTGGGAGGCTGAGGTGGACGGATTGCTTGAGCTCAGGAGTTTGAGATCAGCCTGAGCAATATAGGGAGACTTCATCTCTATAAAAATTTTTTAAATTAGCCAAGTGTGGTGGCGTGTACCTGCCTATAGTCCTAGCTACTTGGGAGGCTGAGGTGGGAGGAATGTTTGAGCCTGGGAGGTGGAGGCTACAGTGAGCCATGTTCTAGCCACTATATTTGAGCCTGGGCAACGGAATGAGACTCCATCTCAAATAAATAAATAAATACATAAATAAACACAGGGAGTAAAGTTGCAGTTTTGTTCATCATAATGAAGCAAGAACCCTTAAAGCAGCTAGTAAGTCTTTAGCATGGATTACACTACAGTTTTCAAAAGCTATACTGGTTCTGATACTGTGGTCTGATTTCAGATGCAATTGTTGAGAATCGAGTTATCTTAAGAGTGAATGGAAAATATTGCTACCATAGAGATATAAGCAAACTATTATTTCAAGATTGTATTATAAAAAGGATAAAGGAAGGGATTGGAAAATCCCAAAACAAAAATTTCAAACAGTTTTTGGGTATTAGTGGGTGTTAGGCAGTTTTCTAATCTTTCCTGCCTGTTTAAACTGATTTAAGCCTCCCAACAATGCTATGAAGATGTTATTATTACTATCTCTATTTCCTAGATGTGAAACCCAAGGAACAGCAAGGTTAAGTAAGTAGAGCAAAGCCAAGGGTGCCCAGCTGGAAGTGGCAGAGCTGGGATTTGCTCTTAAGCCTGGTACTAAACCACTACCCAAAACTGATGATGGCCTCTAAACCTTTGTGACTCTGGGTATAGAAGTGAACAATTTATCTCCTGGAATCTGCTGAATGATAGATATCTGCAGTATACTTTCCACCTTCTCCTGTGTGGGTGTAGTTTTTATGACATGTGAAGGGCCAGGACAAGGAAAAGGGGATTAACACTCTCAGACCATGCTGCCTACTGGCTAACAGAAGCTCCCCCTCGCTTCTCCTAGACAGAAGACCATTGACCTCATGAGGTAGGAGATAGCAAAGCAAAAAGAGCTAGAAGGTTTGGGACAAGATAGCATTTCCATGCATCAGCACTCAGTTTAATTAAATCAGTCCTTGGTCCAAAATAATGTTGTTGATGAAGAACATCGTTTCACCTTATTCGGAGTGCCAAATGTTAATGGAAAGGAATGTAAACACTTAAAATGCTTGCACCAATTTGAAACGATGGTTTTATCAACTTCTCCTTTCCTGCTTGTTTAGTTCTACAGTCCTAGCCCAGACCTCAGTCTCTCTATCCTGGATTCTTTAGGCTTCAGAATGAAGCCTAAACTTTTCCATCATGCAAGCAAAACCTTCCATAAATTGGCTCCTGCCTACTTTTTCAGACAGATCCCTGGTTCCAAACACTAACTGGACAAATCGCCCAATCACCTGGCTGCCTTGCTGGTTCCCATCCTTATTCTGCTGTTTTCTACCCCTTCACCCTTGCGCTTATCCTTCCCTCTGCATAGACTACTCAAACCCCCACACATTTCAGGAGCTGACTCTCAGTCAATCTCACTCTTTCCTTGATACTCATTATCTCTGTGGCCATGGGCAAGCCATCTTGACCTCTCTGATGGTCTTCATCTGCAACAAAGAGAACATATTACGTAGATGGAGAATTTGAAATAAAGACCTGGTACTCTGCACATTTACAGAGCAGATACAGATGTTTTGTAAATGGCTATCATGTTAACCCTTGTTCCTTGTGATCTGGCTTAAATGCTATTTGTTCTGAGAAGCTTTCCAAAATTTCCCTTGTTGGAATGGAGCTCTTCCCCGCTTCATCTCCTGTTAAAGTTTTGAGTTTTTTTGAAAACCTCAGAAATTTGGTTTGTTCATTATAATTCTGACTAATACAAGACAGATATGTATTTTGTAAATTACATAATTCAGTTGTGTTTAATATATTCACATGACTATGCAACCATCACCACCATCTACTTTTGGAACATTTCTATCACTCCAAAGAATAGAAGAGCTCCCACTTCTCCACATCCTCACAGACAGTTTTATTGTCTGACTTTTTTTTTTTTTTTTTTTTTTTTTTTTTTTTTTGGAGACTGAGTCTTACTCTGTCACCCAGTCTGGAGTGCAGTGGCACGATCTTGGCTCACTACAACCTCTGCCTCCCAAGTTCAAGCAATTCTCAGCCTCCCGAGTAGCTGGGACTACAGGGCATGCCACCATGACCAGCTAATTTTTGTATTTTTAGTAGAGATGGGGTTTCACCATGTTGACCAGGCTGGTCCCGAATCACTGACCTCAAACGATCTGCCCTCCTTGGCCTCCCAAAGTGCTGGGATTACAGGCGTGAGCCTCTGTGCGTGGTCTGACTTTTTTATTCTAACTATCCTAGTAGATGTGAAATGGTAGCTTTTTATTGTTTTCAAATACATTTCTCTAATGACGAATCATATTGAGAATTTTTTTTAATGTGCTGTCCTGTGGAAGTTTACAGTTTTACAATGGCAGTTGCTACAGCCAGTACTCAGTTACGCTTTGCATGTCTTTGCTCAAAGCTTTACAAATTGTGGGGCTCAAATTGTGTTTATTGAATGAGTTATTTACTCCTGATATCACTCATTAGGTATCCTGACATGAAATTCCTACAAGGGAGAAGAGAGAGGATAAAGGAGGTACAAAGAAAACATTGAGCAAAATCAAAGAATATGTTGCATACCAATCTGAGATTATCCATTATATGTTTTTATTGTTTGTTTGTTTGGGTTTTTTTTGAGTCGGGGTCTCACTCTGTTGCCCAGGCTGGGGTGCAGTGGTGCAATTATGGCTCACTGCAGCCTCAAACTCCTGGGCTTAAGCAATCCTTCCACTTCGGCCTCCTGAGTAGCTGCAACTAAAGGCACATGCCACCACAGCCAACTAAGTTTTTTAAAAATATTTTTGTAAGTGGCTGGGCACGGTGGCTCATGCCTGTAATCCCAGCACTTTGGGAGGCTGAGGCAGGCAGATCACGAGGTCAGGAGTAGGAGACCATCTGGCTAACACAGTGAAACCCCATCTCTACTAAAAAATAGAAAAAATTAGCCAGGCGTGGTGGCGGGCGCTTGTAGTCCCAGCTACTCAGGAGGCTGAGGCAGGAGAATGGCGTGAACCCAGGAGGTGGAGCTTGCAGTGAGCCAAGTTCGTGCCACTGCACTCGAGCCTGGGTGACAGAGTGCGACTCTGTCTCAAAAAATAAAAAAATAGGCCGGGCGCGGTGGCTCAAGCTTGTAATTCCAGCACTTTGGGAGGCCGAGATGGGCGGATCACGAGGTCAGGAGATCGAGACC
>NW_016813373.1:3212323-3224390 GCF_001698545.2 Rhinopithecus bieti | reverse complement strand
AAAAAAAAAAAAAAGATGAATAAAAAATAAATAAATAAATAAATAAATAAATAAATAAATAAATAAATGTATTTGTAGAGATGGGGGTCTTGTTATGTTGCTCAGGCTGTCATTATATTTAATATGTTTCATTTCAGCTATTAACGGGCAGATCACGAGGTCAGGAGATCGAGACCATCCTGGCTAACACTGTGAAACCCCGTCTCTACTAAAAAAAAATACAAAAAACTAGCCGGGCGAGGTGGCGGGCGCCTGTAGTCCCAGCTACTAGGGAGGCTGAGGCAGGAGAATGGCGTGAACCCGGGAGGCGGAGCTTGCAGTGAGCTGAGATCCGGCCACTGCACTCCAGCCCGGGCAACAGAGTGAGACTCCATCTCAACAACAACAACAAAAAAAAGTTCTAGTATTTCTACCAACTGATGCCTATTCATTGTACTTCTCTTCCCTTAATCACTTGGGCAGATTCAATAAAGAGGTATTATTTTAAAATGAAAACGTTTTAGTTTAAAATGAGAAAAAAGGAATTAAACCAGGAAAAGTAATTTTCAACTCATGATGATAATTGGAGCACAAAGGCTTAACTCCCCCATGTTCCTTCAAAATCCACTCTTAAAGGAATTAAAACAATAGGGGGACATTTGTGACCATCCTAGAAACTCAATTGAGGTGCTACGACATTCCAGAGCAATCTAAAAAATATGTATTAGATACTCTCTTTCAATGAAGTGCAATGCATTTGAAAGAAAAGAAGGAAAACTCTCAATTCACTAAACGCAAAAGAAAGACCCAAGGAGCCAGAGAAGGTTTGCAGCAGAATCTTCCTGTAACCACGGCTAGAGGGGCTAGAGCTACTGTAACCAGGTAGAGGGAAATAGGTACTTACTAAATCCCTTTGGAAGTGTACCAAACAGCAAAGCTCAGAGTTCAGATCCCAAGGCAGTGCCAGTTCCGGTTGCCTTGGGATGACTCTTGGGGGAGAAGGCCTGGTCCAGCTATGCAACATCTCCATGGAGTCACTACTCTGTAGAGGGCTCCCGGTCTGCTAGGGCTGCTTGCCTCCTTAGAGACCCACGTTTGAATTCCAGGCCCACCTCCTCAGGCTGCTTATCTGATATGAACTGGACCCTCTTTCAGTCCTAAAGAATGCACATGGTGTTTCAATTAGGATGTTTTTTTTTTTTAATTGTAAGGAATAGAGGCTTAATCATACTGGCTTGAGTCAGAGGGACCAGAAAGAATTACTGTAATTACTCTCTGCAGCATCACGGGAAGCAGAGTCCTTCTCGAAATTCAAAAACAGAAACCACAATGGCCAGACCTCGTTTACACCAACGCACAGGAACCTTGGCAGCCACCACCCAACACTGCTGTGACTCCATACTGTGATTCCATACAGCTCCCAAAAGTGTGTCCCACTAGAAAGAACTGTAATGCTGGTGAGTAATGATTATATTATTACTGGGGAGACACCAAAAATACCCTGATTTGGCTGGGTGCAGTGGCTCATGTCTGTAATCCCAGCACTTTGGGAGGTCGAGGAGAGCAGATCACCTAAGGTCAGGAGATTGAGACCAGCCTGCCCAACGTGGTGAAACCCCATCTCTACTAAAAATACAAAACTTAGCCAGGCCTCATGGTGCATGCCTATAATCCCAGTTACTTGGGAGGCCGAGGCAGGAGAATCGCTTAAACCCCAGAGGCATAGGTTGAGTGAACCGAGATTGTGCCATGGCACTCCAGCCTGGACAACAAGAGTGAAACTCCGTCTCGAAAAAAAGAAAAAAAAAAAAAGCCAAAATCCTAATTTATAAAAATGTATACCACTCACAAGTTTGAATATTTTAAAATAGTCAAACTTTACTTTGCAACACACCCATAATGTAACAGTTCACCATGACTGAGACTCACTATACTTAGCAAAAGAATAATGTCCATATATTTCCCAAAGCAGACAAATATCTAGGCCATGTTCTCTGATGACAATGCAATAAAACTGGAAATGAATAACAAAAGGATTTTAAAACCCACAGCAATTTTAAAACATTATCCTTGTGCAAGATGAAAATTCAAATAAATAGGAAAGGATACATTATGCCATAGTGTTAGGAACAACTGGCAATATTTTGTAAAATAAGAAAATTAGCTTCCTACCTTCATTAATATATAAAAATAAATTCCAGATGGATGACATATTGAATATGAAAAGTAAATCTACTTTTGTTTTCCTTTCAGTAGAAGAAAAAACATAGGGAAATTTATATATAATCTTGAAATAGGCAAGGCTTACCCAAGCAGAAACCATAAATGAAAAGATTGCTAGTTTTGCATACACAAAACAATTACATGTCAGAAAAACATCATAAACAAAAATGGGAAAGAAATGACACACTGGACTGACATTTGTAATATATTTGATAGATAAATGATTAGTTCACTTAATACGTCAAGAGTCCTACGCCCTTGGCTCATGTAGTGGCTCACGCCTGTAATCCCAGCACTTTGGGAGGCTGAGGTGGGAGGATATCTTGAGGCCAGGAGTTCGAGAGCAGCCTGGGCAACATGGTAAAATCTTGTCTCTACTAAAAATAGAAAAATTAGCTGGGCATGGTGGTGCACACCTGTAGTCCCAGTTACTTGGGTAGCTGAGGCATGAGAATCACTTGAGCCCTAGAGGCAGAGGTTGGAATGAGCCGAGATCACACCACTGCACCCCAGCCTGGGTGACAGAGCGAGAACCTGTCTCAAAACAAACAAACAAAAAGAGTCCTATGAGTCCAGAAAAAAACAACAAATCAATAGAAAACTGGTCAATCAAGGATATGAAGAAATAATTCACAAAAGAGGAAATATAAATTATTAATAAAATAAATGAAAAGGTTCAATGTGACTAGTAATAAAAGGAAATACATTGAAAATATGATGCCATTTTCTATCTATTTCAATTGACAAAGATTTTTTAAAAGTAGTTCTCTAGAGTTGAGGAAGGTTTAGAAAAAGAGGCACTCTTATCCCACTGATAAAGTAATTTATCACTATGTTCAAAATTAGAAGTTGTATATCCCTTGTCCTAGCAATTATTAGCCTTCTAAGAATTTATCATGAGAAAACAATCAGAGATGTATAATAATATATGTCAAGAAGTTTATTTTTTTATTTTTTATTTTTTTGACAGTGTCTTGCTCTGTTGCCCAGGCTGGAGTGCAGTGGTGAGATGACAGCTTACTGCAGCCTAGAACTCAAGAGACTCTCCTGCCTCAGCATTTTTTTTTTTTTGAGGCAGAGTTTTGCTCTTGTCACCCATGCTGGAATGCAATGGCGCAATCTTGGCTCACTGCAATCTCTGCCTCCTAGTTCAAGCAATTCTCCCACCTCAGCCTCCTGAGTAGCTGTGATTACAGGTGTCCGCCACCACGCCTGGCTAATTTTTGTATTTTTAGTAGAGACGGAGTTTCACCATGTTGGCCAGGCTGGCCTTGAACTCCTGACCTCAGTTGATCCACCCACCTCGGCCTCCCAAAATGCTGGGATTATAGGTGTGAGCCACTGCGCCCAGCTTGCCTCAGCTTCTTGAGTAGCTGGGACTACAGGTATGTGCCACTATGCCCAGCTAATTTTTGTATTTTTAGTAGAGATGAGGTCTCGCTATGTTGGTCAGGCTGGTCTCAAACTCCTGGCCTCAAGCAGTCTGCCTCCTGTGGCCTCCCAAAGTGCTGGGATTACAGGCATGAGCCACAATGCCCAGCCTGTTAAGGAATTTTTAATGATATGGGGGAAATGTTTATGATACATTATACTACAAAAGAATATGTAAAATTGTATATAACTATGATCGAATTAAAATAGATACAAGTGTGCTTTGGAAAAATAATAAAATGTTAATGATAAGTTTTATGTGGTAGGATTTGGGGTGATTCCTCTTTAAAATACATTTTCTCTAAATTTCAAAGTTTCTATAAAGAGTACATTTTACTTTATTATAGACAGAAAAAAAAACCCAGTTATTGAAAAAGGAGTTGACGCCTTTAAGAGTCTTTCCCTGAAAATAGTTTAAAAGTATAGCTGTTGGAATTGGAAGTGGCCTTTAAGATTTTTAGTTCAAACCCCTATTCTGCTCACTGTAAACTCATTTAGCACTTCAACTTACACTATAATTAATATACTTGGGGGTTACTCTTTTTTCTTTAGGTACATATATATTTCTTTATAGTTTTCAGAGGGGAGCCATGCAAATAAATGAAGGATGAACCATAAGACCTAGGTGGGCAAGTAAAGATACTGGTATTCTAAGGATGCGAGAAAGGGGTGGCCACTTTCAGTCTTTGCTCTCTTGCAGGGAATGTTCTCATGCGTTTTCTAGATTGACCATTAGGTACCATAGATGGCTTCTGCAGCTGCTGTATTCTCCAACTAGGGAGAATACAGAGGACCCAGGGCCCCAGGCTACTGTGCCCTGAAACCCATTGCTGTGCATCTGCAGAGGCCACACTTCCCATAGGCTACTCCCAGTCAATGACTGAGTGCAGCAGGGATACTAAGACATCCCATTTCTGGGAGACACAGGATTCCTCCGACTTTGTCCCCGGGTCTCTCCCATGCTTTGCTGAACCTGCCTTAGGCTGCACAGCAGCCTGGGATGCTTCCACTCAACTTTCTCTCCCTCTCTCCTTTTGAAGGCTTAGACTTACTCTCCCTGCCTTCTCTGGGTCCCTCCCTATTTTCTTTCCCACAAGCATTTCCCCTAATAAAATCCTTGTGCATTTAAGCGCAAATTGGCATTTGCTTCTTGGAGGACCCAAGCAAACGCAACTTCCCAGCAGTCTTGAAATCCTAAACCTTGCTGCCTCCTCCTCCCCATTCTCCATCTCACCATCATCTGCACCAGGCAGTGTCAGTTAAAGCAGAAAGAAAAGGTCAGAATCAGATGAAAGGACAGACATCCTGTTGCAGTTCCAGGTTCTATGCGGTACTAGACACAGATCTAGTCACATTTCACCTATTTTGATTTATATTCCATTTCCATTAGGGTGCATATATCACCCCAACTACTGGGAGTTTGGGTACATTTTTGCTGAACATACATTCACCAACGAGACCAATGCTATTCAATAGAAATATGCAAACCACACATGTTATTTAAAATTTTCTAGTATCTACATTGGGAACTAAAAAAAAAAAAATTACTTTTAATAACAGATTGCATTTAACCCAATATATCAAAATATTTTCATTTCAAAATATCTTTAAAATCCAGTGTCACTAAAATGTCATTAAAATCCAGTGTGTATTTTACACATACAGCACAGCTTGATTCAGACTAACTATATTTCCAGTATTTGGGAGCCCCACGTGGCTAGGGAATATCGTATTGGGTGGCACAGAACTAGGCTGTAAGTGCCTTAAGCATAGGGGTGAGTTTTCTTCTAACTTTTGAATTTTCCCAATTTCTTGAAATTTTCCTATTCAGAGAGCAACCAGGACTGTAATGGACGTTTAGTAGGTGCTTCGTAATTACTTATTAGCTAGTTATTCGTACATGACACGATGCAGAAAGTGGATAAGTGTCCCTTACATGTCTATAAAGGCTCAGAAGTAACTTGGGCAATAGGGCAGCCTGTAGGGACTGGGGCGCATCAGGGCACGCCCCACTCCACCATCTGCAGGGGGCAGCCACCTCCCAGTTCCAGGTGGTCATTGACATCTGTGGGGGTGAATCTCATATGCTTTATCAAGAGAGGCCAGAAATAGATTTTAACATGCAAATTTTGAATTGTTAATATCAGCAATTAATTCAAATGTAAAATGTCAGTGCTAGCTTGTGGAACACACATACCTGTGACTAGTACTGTCCACTGTATGTAACTCCTTTGAGGACAGACAAAATACAGTGACAAGCTAATTCGTATTAGTAAGAGAAGTAAACAAAAAAATCATAAAACTGCCATATTGCCTTTTTGTGGGGAAGGGGCAGTTTTAATATGTTTTGAAAGCTTGAGTTAACCTATTTCAGAAATATAAATATCTGGTTTCTTAACCTCTCTCTCTCTCTGTCTTTCTCTATATACATACATAGCTAGACCTTTATGTTTCCCTGGAGAAGCCTAGCTAGATGAGGCACAACAGCTTTCAATGCTTGGCGTCACCATTGCTAACAACCAATGGAGCAGAAAGTGCTTACTGTATTTAAATGTGACAATGTCAAAGTCCTTTTCATTCTCAGCTACAAAAGAGCTGTGACCTTGTTGGCAGAGAGACTTAGGGAGTCACCTTGTGAAGCACTGCCATGGCAGGACAGCTGTAACCCATGCTCCCCTGGGTTTGCCTGAAGTTCAAAGTGGCCAAGAAGCTCTTATTCGGCACCATGAACATTCTGAATGCAATCCTGGGGATCCTCCATGCTGATACCACATTGCTGTGGTATGGATTCAATGCTGATTCTGAAGATCTGGGCTCAAAGTGAGTGGAGCTGTTACTTCCACTGACTGTAACACCTCTGAAGACAGGCACAATAAAAACTACAGTGCCAAATATTTCCTTCACCACTGGGGCTGGCTTGCTGTCACTTCCTCCCAGGTCTTTAAACCCAGGATTTTCTGATTCCAGGGCCATGATTCTTTCATCATGTTTTCTAGGCAGAGGGTGCTGGCCTGCACATATCACCTTCACTGCTGAGCCACTCTGCCTCCCCACAGCCATTGGATATGGAGGTGAAATAGCACCTCCTACAATAGCGTCTATGTCCTGAGGCTCTCTGCATGCCAGGCACAGCGCTGTTTGACTTGCATCATTTCCATTTGATTCTCACAGCATCTCCGTGAGGAAGGTGCTATTATACCCAATTAACAGATGAAGATATGGAAGCTCATGGAATTTAGGTCACTTATACAAAGTCCTCCCAAAGCTAGTAAATAGCATTCAGATTTGAGCCTGGGATTTTTTTTTTTTTCTTTATTATCCCATTCACCTCCTAAAAGGATTGGAGGCTAGCATTGTCAGCAGTGATAAATCCCAGAACTTACTTTTATAAAACAAATTCTACTGGAAAGTGAAGTGAGGAGGGAGGATTCAGGGCAGGCTCAAGTGAATTTTTTTTTTTTTTTTTTTTTTTAAGGATTGCAAAATTTATTAAAATTGGAGACACTGTTTTAATCTTCTTGTGCCATGAGACTCCAACAGGCTGTCTACAAAGACCATTGGGAGGCCGAGGATCACTTGAGCCCAGAAGTCTGACGCTGTAGTAAGCCTCAAAGGGCCACTGCACTCCAGCGTGGGTGAGGCAAGACCCTTTCAAGCGGTAAGCTGCATGCTTGCTTGCTGTGGTCATTAAAAACCCTGCATTTCTTCAAGCATGAAGTCTGAGTCCTTTGCTTCTTTAAAACTTGCTCCACACGGTGTAGTCAAGTCGACTCTCCATACCTTTAAAAGGTCTCCAAACATCGGCACCCAAGCAAGCCATCCACGGGTAAAAACGTTACCAGGAAGGTGAATTTTTTTTTACTACAGGAATCTATACTTCTAGACAGGTCTGTGTCAATGAATACTTCTATTCAGGTTGTCAAGGTAATATTTTCCCGGGTTGCCCAAACTTGGAATCATCAACCACTCCTCCCATTCCCACACTTGTCCAATCAGTTAGCACTTACTATCTCCACATTTGGCCCTCTTCTCAGCTTCTATCGCTGTTCCCACAGTGCAGGTCCACATCATCTCTTGCTGAGTATTGAAGTAGTTTCCAAACACGTCCTCCCCCTGTTCCTTTTTCCTCTACACTGTCACCAGAATCTTGATTTTTACTTCCTAAATAGTCTTCCTTTCCATTCCTTCTCTGTTTCAGCTCAGACCCTACCATTTCTTGCCTAGTTATCTAACCTGTCTCTCTACCTCTTGGCCTTACCCCATTCAAACCCAACCTGCACACACCAAATTAAAAATATCAATTATTGGCTTAAATTATTTACTGACTTTTGGTACATCAAAAGAAACTGTCAGCAACGTGAAAAGGCAACCCACAAAATGGGAGAAAATATTTGCAAATCATGCATCTTACAAGCAATTAAGATCCAGAATATATAAAGAAATCCTGTGACTTAACAACAAAAAAAGCAAACAACCCAATTTTAAAATGGACAAAGGACTTAAATAAACATTTCTCCTAAGAAGATATACAAATGCCCAATAAACACATGAAAAAAAATGCTCAACTTCAACTACTCATTAGAGAAATGCAAATTCAAGCCACAATGAGATCCACTGCATACCTATTAAGATGGCTACTAATTTTGTTTGTTTGTTTGTTTGTTTGCTTGTTTTTTGAGACGGAGTCTCGCTCTGTCGCCCAGGCTGGAGTGCAGTGGCCGGATCTCAGCTCACTGCAAGCTCTGCCTCCCAGGTTTATGCCATTCTCCTGCCTCAGCCTCCCAAGTAGCTGGGACTACAGGTGCCCGCCACCTCGCCTGGCTAGTTTTTTGTATTTTTTTAGTAGAGACGGGGTTTCACCATGTTAGCCAGGATGGTCTCCATCTCCTGACCTCGTGATCCACCCGTCTCAGCCTCCCAAAGTGCTGGGATTACAGGCTTGAGCCACCGTGCCCGGCCACAGTTTTTTTTTTTTTTTTTGAGATGAAGTCTCGCTTTGTTGCCCAGGCTGGGGTGGTAGTGTAGTGGCATGATCTCCACTCACTGCAACTTATCCCTCCTGGGTTCAAGCAATTCTCCGGTCTCAGCCTCCCGAACAGCTGGGACTACAGGCACACGCCACCATGCTCACCTAATTTTTGTATTTTTAGTAGAGACAGGGTTTCACCATATTGGTCAGGCTGGTCTCTAACTCCTGACCTCAGGCAATCTGCCCACCTCAGCCTCCCAAAGTGGTGGGATTACAGGTGTTAGCCACCGTGCCCAGCTCAGGATGGCTACTATTAACCACCCCCAGTCCCAGAAAATAACAAGTGTCGGCAAGGATATGGAGAAATTAGAACTCTTGTGCAATGCTTGCAGGGATGTAAAATGGCTCAGCTGCTGTGTAGAACAGATCGACTGTTCTTCAAAAAGTTGAATTAGAATTACCATTTAATCTATCAATCTACTTGTGGGTATATACCACAAAAACTTGAAAGGTCTTACTGGCCAATCTAAGCAGCTTGGATTTTATCCTGCTGACAGTCAATAATATTTTTTTTTATTGTGGTAAAATATACATAACATACAATTTACCATTTTAACTACTTTTAAGTATGTAGTTCATTGGCATTAAGTACATTCACCATGTTGTACAACTATCACCACTATCCATTTTCATAACTTTTTCATCATCCCAGACAGAAACTCATTATTAAACATGACATCTCCACTCCTCTCCTCAGCCTCTGGTAACCACTATTTTACTTTCTGTCTCCATAAATTTGCCTACTCTAGGAACTTCTAGTTGGAATAATATAATATTTGTCCTTTGGTGTCTGGCTTAGATCACTTATTGAATGTTTTTGAGGTTTGTTCGTTTGTAGCATGTGTAACAATTTCATCCTTTTTAAGGCTGAATAATATTCCATTATATATACATCAAATTTTGGTAATGCAGTAATCTGTTGGTATATATTTGGGTTGTTTCCACTCTTCAGCTAATGTGAATAGTGTGGCTGCGAACATTGCTTGATTTCATTTTTGTGGGCTAGTTAGCTTTCAGCTTTAAGGATATACCATGAGCACCATAATCAGTTGTCATTACTTCTATTAGTAGCTTTCAGAAGAAGAAAAATACTAGAAAAAAAACCAGAGAAATAAACTTTTAATAACTTCTGGAAAATTTATGTCTTTAGATAGAAATATTTCACTCAAACCATGGAGCACACCCCTACCTAATGCTATTTCTTCACATTTTTATTGCCTTGTATTACCCAATCTCTACCTTCCCAACGTCAATCATTAAATCATTACTCACTCCTGTTTTCAGTTGTTCCTACCATCATCAAATGTCAACCTTCAGCCAAAGTCATTCTTAAACACAAACTTCCAGGGAAGTCTAATACAGAAAGAGGGAATAATAAGTACACATTTTGAATACTTGTTATTCCAGGCTCTGCCCTCAGTGTACTCCTTATGCCCCCTGCATTTTTTGCTATTATGGCTGTAACAAAGCACCAGGAACAGAGTGGCTTAAACTACAGAAATTTGTGGTCTTAGAGTTCTGGAGACTGGAAGGCCAAGATCAAGCTGTTGGGTCTGGTTGGCATGGGTCCTTCTGAGGGCTGGAAAGAAGAATGTGTACCATGCCTCTTCCCTACCTTCTGGTGGTTGGCTGATCATCTCTGGTGTTCCTTGGCTTATAGAAATAGCACTCTGACGTCTGCCTTAATCTTTACACAGTGTTCTGCTTGCATGCTTGTCTGACTCCAAATTTTCCCTTTTTATAAGGTCACCAGTTGTACTAGAGTAGGGTGGACACACTTTTCCAGTTTGGCCTTATCTTAATGAGCTACATTGGTGATGGCCGTATTTCCAAATAAGGTCACATTCTGAGGTACTGGGAGTTAGGACTCCAACATATGAATTTTGCAGAGGGCCACTATTCCACCTGTATCACCACCTCATTTCACTTTTCCAACAATCCATTGAGAAATTTGTTGTTATCCCCGTTTCACAGAGGATGAAACTGAGGCTCAGTGAGGCTAAGTAATTAACTTGAACTAGAAAAATCAGTGAGTGACAAAGCTGGAATTCAAAACATGGTCTATCTGATTCCAAACCCCAGACTCTTCTCATTTTATGAGCAGGACACTTTTATTCACAGTCTCTGTCTTATTTCTTCTAGGCTTAGTAAATATCTGTCAACTGATAGAGTCTGGGCCCTTTCACCGTTACAGAATGATTTAGTTCCATTTGAAACTATTTACTTAGTGTCTGCTACTGTAAGTATTTCAGACACTGGGGTTCAAAGATGACTTGAAACATGGACCAGGCTTCAAGGTACTTAAAATTTAATGGAAGAAACAGACATATAAGCAAGTCACTGTTTCATAAGGAAACATTAAGTAAGTGTTAGGTAGAGATTCAAGCCACTCTGCTGTGAAGGGATTAATACAAATCATTGGGATTCAGCCAATAATTTTTATATTCTTGCATGGATGACCAGGGACCACAGGGAGCACATTAAATACACGTTTCCCTTGCTGTCACATGCTCTCCTCCTTCACGGGATGATTGCAGAAGTGCTGTCCACTGAGAATTAATTTCCGAAGCAGAATTAGCTTCAGAGAAGCCCGGTCTCAGCGTGATGCTTCTTTTACTCCGTTGAGGTCATTCAATCTCTCTCAATGAGTGGGATCTGATTCTTGCAACATTTAATCTTAGCGTGAATCAATCTCCCTTCTCTGAGACAGATGATAAAGTTTCCACAAGAAAGCAGGAGAACATTTCCTTCTGTGGCCACGCTCACCCTGACTGTCACAAATCTGCCCTTCTCTGGGTGGGGAGATAGTGGGGGGAAGGCACACAGGAAGGCAAACAAAGCCAATTCTTTTCTTTACCCTAACTACCAAAGTCAGTCTGCTGGATAAAATATTTCCAAAGACGGTACTTCTTCAAAGCAATGCTATATACAGTCTCACGCCTTTGAAGTTTTCCAATAAACTAGCTACTATAGAACTGACATAACATGGCCCTCTCAAAATGCACACACCAATGCACCAGAGTCTTGTAACCAACAGTGATGGAATTCCTTGGGCTTCAAAGAAAAACCTTCTTGCAGGCATGAAACTATCTGTTTAAAAAATATTCACAGGGGCTGGGCATGGTGGCTCACGCCTGTAATCCCAGCACTTTGGGGGGCCCAGGCGGGCAGATCACGAGGTCAGGAGATCGAGACCATCCTGGCTAACACAGTGAAACCCCGTCTCTACTAAATACACGAAAAAAAAAAATTAGCCAGGATTGGTGGCCGGTGCCTGTAGTCCCAGCTACTTGGGAGGCTGAGGCAGGAGAATGGCGTGAACCCCGGAGGAGGAGCTCATAGTGAACCGAGATTGCACCACTGCACTCCAGTCTGGGCAACAGAGCAAGACTCTGTCTCAAAAAA
>NW_016813373.1:3190820-3212075 GCF_001698545.2 Rhinopithecus bieti | reverse complement strand
TATATATATATTCACACATCAGATCATTTACATTCCAAAATCTCCAGAGAGAGCAAGCATGAGAATCAGAGGAAGAGCAAGGAAGGAGGGCACTTCATTCTTAAAAGGGGCCTATGATACTTTTACTCTTTGGTTTTAACTGGATATGGCAGAAAAAGGCTTGTTAGTATTTCGGTTTCTATCTCAAAAATAGAACCACACATATCTTCAAGTTCTCCAAATCCTCCTTGACATTCTAATTGTAACTAGAGTTCACTCATGCATTCATACAACAAACATTTGTTAAATGCCTATTATATGTGAAGCACTGGGCATATTATAGAGAAGCTTTTGGGGAGCTCAGACTGCTGGCAATGGAGATGACAATGTCAATGTCAACAACAACAAACAGATAATTAAAATGCCAGCACCTGCATGACAAAGCCTTCCCTTCGTTGTTTCAGTGTCTGATGTGCTAGGACTACCATTCTGTTTTAGGCTGATGCAATAATGTCAGAACTAAAGGCTCAGTCAGGTCTTTGTGAATGAGTGGTAGCTATAAAAGACTCAGTGAGACTAAGCTTTGTGGTGGAGACAAGCTGCTATGTCAGTATGGGAAAAAACTAGGAAAGGAATGAGAAAAAAAAAATCTTTCTCCCAACAGAAAAATCCCAGTACTAACATGCATTCTCTTGGAGTAATCAGATACTATAATATGAGATATAAGGTTCTTCTAGATTTGGTTATGGGACTAGCAGATGTATTAGTTAAGATGCTTTTGTTGTTGCCTCTCACTCTGTTGCCCAAGTGGGAGTGTAGGGGTGCGATCACAACGCACTGCAGCCTTGACCTCCCAGACTCAAGTAATCCTCCCACCTAACCCTCACAAGTGGTTGGGTCTATGGGCGCATACCACCATGCTTTGCTAATTTTTATATTTTTTGTAGAGAGGGGGTTTCACCATATTGCCCAGGCTGGTCTCGAACTCCTGAGCTCAAGTGATCCATCACCTCAGCCTCCCCAAATGTTGGGACTACAGGTGTGAGCCACCTTGCCTGGCTAGTTAGGATGATTTTGACTGTAAGAACAGAAAATCCACCAGAAGTGGCTTAGACAATAAGGGCATTTATTATCTCACATAACAATAAAGTCTTGAAATCAGGTGATTTTGGGGTTTTAAATGCAGCTCAGAGTTCACTGGGGATCCAGATTCTTCCCATCTGTGAGGGTTAATTTTTTGTGTTAACTTGACTAAGTAAGGAATACCCAGGCAGGTGACTAAACATTATGTTTGGGTGTGTCTGTGAGGGTATTTCTGGAAGAGATTAGCATTTGACTCAGTGCACTAAGTAAAGAAGATCTGCCCTCACCACTGTGGGCAGGTATCATCCAATCCACTGAATGCCCACTGAATAAAAGAGTGAATTCTCTCCCTGTCTGTTTCTTTTTGAGATGGAGTCTCACTCTGTCACCCAGGCTGGAGTGCAGTGGCACAATCTTGGCTTACTGCAGCCTCCAGTTCCTGGATTCAAGTGATTCTCCTGCCCCAGCCTCCCAAGTAGCTGGGATTACAGGCACGCACCACCACTTCTGGCTAATTTTTTTATTTTTTATTTTTTTGGTAGAGACAGGATTTAACCATGTTGGCCAGGCTGGTCTTGAACTCTTGACCTCAAGTGATCCGCCCACCTTGGCCTCCCAAAGTGCTGGGATTACAGGTATGAGCCACTGTGCCCAGCCTCTCCCTGTCTCCTTGATCTGAGACATCCATTTTCTCCCACCCTTGGACATCAGAGGTCTTGGTTCTGGGGCCTTCTGACTCTGGGACATATACTAGCTCCACCTCCCACTATCCCTCCCTTGACCCCACTCTGCGTTCTCAGGCTTTTGGCCTTGGAGTGGGAATTACATCACCAGGAGTCAATTTCCTGGTTCTTCAGCTTGCCGTTGGCAGATCTTGGAACTTCTAGGCCTCCATAATTGTGTGAGCCAAGTTTTATAACATGTCTCCTCTTACATTTCTCTGTATATGCTACTGGTTCTGTTTCTCTCGAGAACCTAATAAACCATCTTTCTATTACACCATCCTCATTGTGTTGGCTTTTGGCTCCAGGCATATTCCCTCATGGTTTCAAGGTGACTATAGCAGCCCTAGGCATCATATCCACACAAAACTATCCAATGGCCTAAGAAGAAACATCTTTCTTTATGTTTCTTTTGAACAGCAAAGAGAACTTTCCAGAAGCTCCCCCTGCAGAGTCCTCTATGCAAACACTAATGAAGCCACTACCTTGCTGAGAAGACTTGCCCTGGATCCCTCTTGCTCACACTATCAATCATGCCTTGCTTATGGAGTCTCAGGGCTGCATGGTGCCAAGCTCGGGCACTCATCTGCCTGCCTGTCCCAGGCCTGTGGGCTGCGTGTCACCCGTCCTAAAGCCCTGGGCTCAGAGAGCTTCCATCCTAGCTGGTAGCAACACTGCAGAGAAGCTAAATAGCCCACCCCAGCCTCCGCCGGGGACCCAGGAGGAAGCAGTAAGGGTGAGGCGTGCAGTCATGGGGGCTGGGGAGGTCAGAGCACCCCCATTTCCAGGTGAGGACAAAGTCATCCGCGGGACATGTACCTCTAGATTAAGGCTCTTTCCACCGGGAGTTTTCAAGCCATTTTGCCTCAGAGCTCATTTTGCAGCAGCAAACCCCAGACCAGAGCTCAGACCTCAGCTGTACTGTGTTCTGTGTGCAGTGAAGCCCATGAACTTTGACAGTTATGGGGACATACATGTCCCTGTTGTGATCCTGAAGTCTTTCCTGTGACAGCTCTCCCAACTGCTTCCCATCTTTGAGGCCTGCAGACTTCCCCTTGCAGAAGTCTCCCTGCAGACTTCCTATCAAAACAAGAAATGTTATTGGCCAGAATTGTGGGTCACATGCTTATTCCTAAACCAATGACTAGAAAGTAAATTACCGTGATTTGTCCAACCACTGAGATTCAACCCCTGGTGCTGGGGAGAATGCCAGCCTCCCCTGAAGAATTTGGCTGTCTGATTGCTGAATAAATGGGAATATCTATAACAAGAAAACAGTGCAGTAGTTGGTGGTAGAGGGAATGGATGTAAGGTGGGCAACCAGAGGGTCTGCCACAGCAGAGGTAGGAGGCAGAAGCACTTCCATGCAAAAAGCAACTCCAGCTTCGGGATCCTTCTCTGATGACCACTGGGCTTGACCTTGATTCACAGATGAGCTTCTCTTACAGGAATGAGTTTTGCTGATCTTTAGGATAGCTTCTGAGGACACTCTGTGCTGTATATTCTTCTGGTTCATATTACACCACCTTGACCTGAAGCCAAATTATGCATAAGAGTTCTAAAATGGTTTATGGCTAGGCAGGCAAGCTGATGTCATTTGTCAAATGTGGCACTCTAGAATTATCCTACCAGTATAAAACCATACAAAGGCTTTTCCACAGAATATTTATAGGAAAAATGTGCTTTTGCAACAACAATGAATCACCCTACAACTTACTCCGTTTGGAATAATGAAATAAGGAACCAGCCTGTTGGGCAATGGTGAGGGGAGTAAGAAAATGGTAACCAGTGAAGATGTCTTTCAGGTTTAACCTCAGTGAACAAGAAAATTTGAGTAGTGCTTCTTGAGTTGGTCCTTCCTTGTAAAACGGAAATTATAAGCTTCTTTGAAATGGATAAGTTTGATTTCCCATATGCAAACTACTCAGAAGTAGATGGGGTCATATAAATTTGCTTCAAGAAAATATTTCCAGGATACCTAACTTGGTGCTTTATATGTGGTACTGTATAGCCATCTTTTGATTAACTGATTGTCATGAAATTCCTTCAAGGAATTATCAAAACTAGAAAATTCTCAAGTATTGCATACTTTGGCAATATTATTAGCACTAAATCTTTCTTTGCAGATACAAAAGCTATCTCCTAGATTTATACCAGTGGTTTTCAGCTGTGGCTGCACATTGAATCACCTGCAGGGCTTTAAACAACTGATGCCTCGTCCTGCCCCCAGAGTTTCTGATTTAATATAGGGTGAAGCCTGGGTATTGAATATTTTAAGGGTGATTTTAATATGCAATCACTGTTGAATGCCTGCATCAGAATCACCTGGAAGGCTTATTACTATACAGATTACTGGGCCCAACTTGAGAATTTCTGATTCAGTAGGTTTGGGATGGGGCCCAAGAATTTGCATCTTTGAACAAACTCCCAAAAGATGTTGATGCTGCTGGTTAGGGGACTACACTTTGAGAACCACTGATCCACAGTGGGGTTCAGCAAACTATAGGTTGTGGGTCCAATCTGGCTAGAGGCTTTTGTATAGCCCATGAGCTCAGAATGGTTTTACATTTTAAAAGGTAAAGAAGGCAAAAAAGGTAAAGGTGTAAAGAAACAAAACGAAAACAATAATAGCAAAAACAAAGAAGAATATACAACAGATACCCTGCAGCCTGCAAAGCGTAAAATATCTGGGCTTTTACAAACAATGTTTGCTTGAGCCCTGCTCTAAAGGATCGTCGGTTCTCATGGAAAAAAAATTAGATTCTTAAGGAGAAGGGAAAAGCTTTGGTGGGAAAATTTGTTTTGGTAGGCATGCGGGAAACTCTAAACCCAGCTGTGAGATTTTTAACCCCCTACTATGTGCCAGGGGAGTGGCATAATTTCATTTAATCTTGACAAAAATACAGTTAGTATCGCTCCCCGTTTTATGGATCAGAAAATGGAGGCTCAAGAGATATTAACTTGTTAATATATAAAGTTGCTAAAGTCATAGAACTATTGAGGTAGGAGATGGGACATGACTCTGGAGATGGGGCTCAGACACCAGACCAAATTGAGGACTAGCTGAAACAGGGAAAGGGTTTCAGCTTTCCACAGGACATGCCTACCAGTGTGCCATGTCAGTTTACCATTGCCATGCAACACCCCAAAGTTACCTCCCCTTTCTGTGGCAACAGCCTTGCCACCTGAAAGTCACCACCCTTTTCCTAGAAGTTTCTGCATAATCCGCCCCTTAATTTGCATGTAATTAAAAGTGGTTATAACTATAACTACAAAATGGCCTCTGAGCTGCTCCTCTCCACACACCGCCTATGGGATCTCCTGCTTTGCAGGAGCAGTCTCGGAGCAGTAATACTGTCACCTTCATAAAGCCGTTTTGTTCTACCACTGGCTCACTCTTAAAAGAGGGGAACAACACCACTGAGGCCTTTCTGAGAGTGGAGGGTAGGAGGAGGGAGAGGATCAGGAAAAATAACTAATGAGTACTAGGCTTAATACCTGGGTGATGAAATAATCTGTCCAACAAACCCCATGACACAAGCTTATCTATGTAACAAAACTGCACTTGTACCCCTGAACTTAAAAGTTAGAAAACAATTCTTTTCTAAGCAAAGCCAAGAACCCTTTGTGGCTAAGCTCCAATTTGGGGCTCACCTGCCCTACGCTACTATGAAAAATTTTCTACTAACCATACTATGTCCTAGAAGAAGCTTATATTTCTGTATAAAAGTGGTTGTAACTCCCAGAGTGAGTCTAAAAATATAATAAGCATCTAAAAACATCCTTTTCCCCAGTGGTTCAATTCAATTAATTATTGACTGTATTTCAAGCACAGTGCTAGGCACTCATGCCACAAAAATATATGAAATACTGTTCCAACCTTCAAGGAATTTACAGGATAGTGAAAGAAACAGAAATAGGGAGAAGCTTATCAAAGTTGGGTGGGACTCAAAGGAGGATATCACGGTAGGCAAGGTTTCACAGAGCAGAGGGCCCTTGTAGGATGCTGATTCTCCAGTTGGTCCTACAGAGCAAACAACACTGATGCTCCATTATAGGCAAGTCCCAGATGGAAGGATTTTACCCGTTTCGAGTCTCTCAGGATTCCTGTAGGATGTAGAGTTCAACCTCACCTTGGCCTCTGGCTGAACAAATAAGAGACTGGGAGACAGCAGAGAAGAGGCCCCTGACCCACCAGCAGTTGGTGTGTGAAGTCAATGTTGGTCCAATTTCAGTGAAACGAGAAACTTTCAATTTGATTTCATGGTTTTACATGATCATTTCCAAGCAGTCATTAAAAGAAAGCTTTATTTAAGTTAATGCTTAGTCTGCTGATGGACACGGAGAGTTGTAAGAGAGCATGTGATAATGATACAGGGTTGGGTTTCATACCACCACTTTTGGGCAGAACAATCTGAAACCACCAATTTTATAGATGTGTGATTCGCCACACCAAGTTGAGGAAGCAGGCAGGATTATGCATCATTCACTGATGTTAATTCAAGAGACTAATATTTTCACTTCTCATTTGAATTCATTTTTAAGGGTCAAGTTTCAGATGAAATCACTAGACAAGAAATATCATTCAGACTGGCTAGGGCTGTGTTCTGAAGCTACAGCGGTGAGTAAAACAGAGGCTTGTGTGGAAGGAATTCACAGCTCTGTTGGGGCCTGGAGGTAGGGGGAAAGAGGAGTGGGAGACAGGTGAACAGATTAGTTCAGTAGAATGCAGAAAATGCTGACATCAAGTCAGGACAGTATGAAAACCCAAGAGAGGCACCCTTCACCCTCCAAGGGACTTAAGGAAGGCTTCCAGGGGAGACTGCAGAGCAGAAAGTTTGCTTCTGAAATCCGATGGTGACACCTTTAGCTATTTCTTTGGGACAGGCAATTTTTTTTTTTTTCTTACTGTAAACCACACATCCAATCCATCAGCTTTGGCCTGACTTTTAATAATTTAGGTATAGTCCTAAGGAATTCTATCATCTATCGCTGAAGTACACCTGCCCCTGAGGGAGTAAGTTGAGAACAGTTTAAGGGTACAACATAACACTAGACTACAGAATCCAGAGGATGTTCTGGGAGACAACTCAACTAGAAAAAGCTAAATGTTTACATGGAAACATTCTAGAATCTGCCATTTGGGTCAGGCATTGCATTTTAAAATTTCATATGCTGCTTTTTAAAACATGGGAGAGTAATATATGATAATTGTAGAAGATTTGGAAAACAAGGAAAAGTCCAAAGAAGAAAATTATTTATATTAGTACAACCCAAAGTTAATATTTTACTATTTTGATATATTTTCTTCTAAATTTTTTCCATGTATATATAGATACATAGGTCTTTTTTAAAAAACTTAATTTTTTTTTTATTTTTTTATTTTTTTTATTTTTATTTTTTGGTGAGACAGAGATTTACTCTTGTTGCCCAGGCTGGAGTGCAGTGGTGCTATCTTGGCTCACTGCATCCTCTGCCTCCCGGGTTCAAGCGATTCTCCTGCCTCAGCTTCCTGAGTAGCTGGGATTATAGGCATGTGCCACCACGCTTGGGTAATTTTGTATTTTTAGTAGAAACGGGGTTTCACCGTGTTGCTCAGGCTGATCTTGAACTCCTGACCTCAGGTGATCCACCTGCCTCAGCCTCCCAAAGTGCTGGGATTACAGGCGTGAGCCACTGTGCCTGGCCAAAAGAAAACTTAAAAATTTTTAACAGAGACTAGAGTTTCACTATGTTGCCCAGGCCGGTCTTGAACTCCTGGGCTCAAGTAATCCTCCTGACTCAGCCTCCCAAAGTGCCAGGATTACAGGCATGAGCCACTGTGCCCAGTGATACATAGGTTTTAAATAAATGAAATTGTAGTGCATATATAGCTATGTGTAGTTTTTAAATTTAGCATTATTTCATACAAATTTTTTCATGATTTCACAGTTTCGTCAACATTTCTTCCACTGAGGCCAGGGGCAATGGTTCATGCCTATAATCCCAGCACTTTGGGAGGCCGAGGTGGGCAGATCACTTGAGGCCAGGAGTTCAAGACCAGCCTGGTCAACATGGCAAAACCCTATCTCTACAAAAAATACAAAAAATTAGCCAGTTGTGGTGGTGCATTCCCATAATTCCAGATACTCTGGAGGCTGAGGTGGAAGGATCGCTTGAGCCCAGTAGGCGGAAGTTGCAGTGAGCAGAGATTGCACCACTATACTCTAGCCTGGGTGATAAAGCCTGACCTTGTCTCAGAAAAAACAAACAAACAAACAAACAAAAAAACTAAAACAAAAAAATTCTTCCCCTACACATTTTAATTATTTGAACCTTTTACTTTTCTTTAGAGATCTATTTTCTCCCCAGTTTTGGCCATTATAAATAATAATATAAATATGTTCTTTCCCTGTTTGGGAACTTTAAAGTTTTTTAGCACATATTGCCAGAATGCTTTCCAGAAAATCTATTCCCTTGCCGGTATTAAGTATTATTATTTTTGAAATATGTAGTAAAGTGATAGATCAGACTGAGTGTCTTACTCTAATTTCCATTTCCACACTACTATTAATACTGACCACTTAAACAGGTTTTAAATAGCTATGGTTATTTTTTCTTCTTAAAATTGTCAGTGCCCTTTGCCAATCTTTCTATTGAGAAAATATTTTCTTTTTGATTATATGAGTGCTTTATAAATGAAGGTTATTAATAAGAATATATTCTTACTTTTTGTTTGCCTTTAGTTTTTTTTTACGTGAAGAGGAATTTAACTTTCATGTGCTGAAAACTTTATAATTTTTTTCTTCATATTTTAATAGCTCTATTTCTCAAATGTGAGAAAGATAAATATTCATCTAAATTTTATTTTAGTTTTAAAAATTACTGTTGTATTTTCTACAATGACTTCTTAAATCCTTCTGGAATGTATTTTGGTTCATGGTGTAAGGATCACACACATATCATGGGGAGAAGCTCCAACCGAAGGCAACATTCCACGACTAGAAAGTGTGTTTCATTCTCCGCAAGAATGAACAGGGCCAAACATAATCTCAAGAAGCTTTTCATTTACTTGAGATGACTGAGATCAGGCGAAAATGTCATGTTTCTTTGCATTTTACTATAATTATATTGAGTCCAAGAGACAAAAACTAGTTATACTGATCTGTAGAAGCAAATCCATTATTATGCAAATACAAATTGTCTACTAGACAAACTTTCAAAATCTGAAACTCATGGGAGAAAATAATACAAGTGTCCTTGATGCTCATTCCTTTGATGAATATATATATTTTTTCTTTTTTTTTCTTTTTTTTTTTTTGAGACAGAGTCTGGCTCTGTCACCCGGGCTGGAGTGCAGTGGCCGGATCTCAGCTCACTGCAAGCTCCGCCTCCTGGGTTTACGCCATTCTCCTGCCTCAGCCTCCCGAGTAGCTGAGACTACAGGCGCCCGCCACCTCGCCCGGCTAGTTTTTTGTATTTTTTAGTAGAGACGGGGTTTCACCGTGTTAGCCAGGATGGTCTCGATCTCCTGACCTCGTGATCCGCCCGTCTCGGCCTCCCAAAGTGCTGGGATTACAGGCTTGAGCCACCGCGCCCGGCGAATATATATTTTTTATTTTTATTTTTTGAGATGGAGTTTCACTCTTGTTGCCCAGGTTGGAGTGCAATGGCGCAATCTCAGCTCACTGCAACCTCCGCCTCCTGGGTTCAAGCGATTCTCCTGCCTCAGCCTCCCGAGTAGCTGGGACTAACAGGCACATGCCACCATACCCAGCCTCGGCCTCCCAAAGTGCTGGGATTACAGTCCTGAGCCACTGTGCCTGACCTGTGAGTGATCAAAAATAAAACTTTTAAGAGGCCATGGTTGCTTTCCTTCTCTAGGTGGTTAATAGGATGTTCTTGGAGTGGAATTCTGTCCAGGGCAGGTGTGGAATATCACACAGTCTTGATTTCAGGGATTTCCCAGGGTGATAACAGCCACAGTTTACCGCAGACACCTGAGACAGGAAAGCAGCTTCTTGTAATCCCTTTCAAAGTGAATGTTCTTTGATTTCTCTCCTTGTATGATCTTTCTTGTCTCTGAATTCAATAGTGTTTGCAGTCTGAAACAAATACCCTCATGTTTGATTTTATCCAGGCAGGTATTATTCACCTGTTGTTTCAAGTACATATCACTCATCTCCCAACCCAGACATAACCTCTGCAGAGGCAGGAACTGCGTCTTCCATTACTTTTGCCTCCTGAGTAGCACTGTACCATACTAGACCCCTGTAAGCACAGAAGAGAAACACTTATTTATTCACAGAATGCAATGAATGAAAGAATGAGGGGGGAGTACCTTTTTTTCCTAATCTGCCTATTTAAAAAATAAGTTCCTCTCAGAAACATGTCTATTGGATTTAAGAGGAGTTGAGTAACAATTTATTTACCAAAAAATTAAGAATTCTCCATCTGCATATGATGAGGGGCTTTATTTGTGTCATTAATGGTTGCCTACATGCTCCTTTCGACGCCTTGTTAGAGAAGTGCCATATGCCCCATTATTTATGGCCAACAATGATGCATTTATAAGTTTACTCATTGCTTAAAGTCCAGACAAGACTGTGAAACAAGCAAAATCTGGCTCTGCCATGCCTCCTTAGGACTGTTCATATCCTCATCCTATCCCCCATCCCCACTCTCCCATCTTCTTTAACTAGTAGTCAACCAATTAGCCAGTAAGAGCTAAATTATTACCCCTCTAGGACTATGTTTCTTTTAGTAAAGGATTCATGAAGAGTGAACTTCTAAAATCTAAAGAAATGGATCTCTAATTGCAAACTTGCCTATCTTCAATAGATAGTGGGAGATTTCACAACCAGGCTCCTTAAATCTCCCCTTCTAGAGCCTATTTTACCTGCTCCTGAGGCAGGGGCTAGTAAGATTTAGGAAAAAGATCTCATTTCAATGTGAGGTGTAAAAACTCAGTTTTCATTTCACATAGGTATATTCATGCTGTGGGGAATGGATGTGGGTTAATGAAACTCACAAGTTACTGGTTTAGAAGTCAGAAAGTAATTTACTAATTTGTTTATGCTTTTCTTGTTCTTAGAATATGTATGTATTCTATTTAGAAATAGGTATCAGATATCTGACAGAGGTGCCAATAATTTCTCCTGCCATGCTCAGAGCAGACATTGCTAGTTAAACACAGCACTCTTTTCCTTGTAACACAGTGATTCAGACATCCATTGCCATTGGTCTGTGCTGGCATGCAGGATGAAACATTTTCTGCCATTGCTATTCTTCCTGATATCAAGGTACCTAGGAAGTAATAATTTATTAGAATACTGTTTGGCAAAAATGGAATCAAAGCAAATGACCAATTACAAAAAATAAAATAAAATTAGGAAATAAAATAACACAAGTGAAAATAAATTAAAACTAAGGAATTATAAAATAAATTAGGACATCAAGATGGGGGAAGGGGCATGGTTCTCTGCAGTTAACGTCATTAGAACTTAATATAGGTTTACTGGCATCAGAAGCTTAGAAAAGAAAGAAAAAGAAGGTAGACAGGAAGGAAAAAAGCAAGGAAGGGAGGGAGGAAGGAAGGAAGGAAAGAAGAAAAGGAGTGAGAAAGGGAGGATGGAAGGGAGGAAGAAAGGAAGAAAGAAAGAAGGAAAAGTTTTTGGATAGACTGTCACAGGAGGGACAGCAAGTGATATGTTAGACAATGTCCTTACTTCTATGACAAATGAAGCAATGAACTTCATAATTCATAAGGCTATGTAATATTCCTTAGTAAATGCCAAGGGCATAAGCCTCGGGCATAATTCAGTGAAGACAGTTCCAGAGTGGGTCAAGATAATGTGTTCTAATTTAGTCTCAGAAAAAGAAGTTAGACTACTGAGAAGCATAGGTGGGTAAAACCAAAGGGAATGTGATTGTTTTGTAGAATTTTCAAAGCCTGGGATGTTACTGCCCAACACACTATATAGTATAACTTTCTAATAACTGTAATACCAAAAACTAGTGTCATTCTTGGGAAAGCCACGACAAAACGTCATTCTTCTCTCCCTTTTAAGTAGTCCTGAGAGCTCGCCAGAAACTTCTGTCATTGCATTCCCTCATAACATTGCTATGTCCCATGTTAAGGTATTTCTGAATCAACTATCTTTTAAAATAATTGCTTCTTGCAAACATATGAAACATATTAAATTGACAACGTTTGTCTATACAGTGTAAGACGTGGTGGTGCTGTGTCCTCAAACACAGAAATTGTGATTCCAGTAATTTCACAATCTAGTACAGTTCTTTGTAGACATAGGTGCTCAATAAATATGCATCAGGCCGGGTGTGGTGGCTCGCACCTGTAATCCCAGTACTTTGGGAGGCCGAGGTGGGTGGATCACCTGAGGTCAGCAGTTTGAGACCAGCCTGACCAAAACGGAGAAACCTCGTCTTTACTAAAAATACAGAAATTAGCCAAGTGTGGTGGTGTATCCCTGTAATCCCAGCTACCCGGGAGGCTGAGGCAGGAGAATTGCTTGAACCCTGGTGGCAGAAATTGCAGTGAACCGAGATTACGCCACTGTACTCCAGCCTAGGTGACAGAGTGAGACTTTGTCAGAAAGAAAGAAAGAAGGAAGGAAGGAAAGGAAGGAAAGGAAGGAAAGGAAGGAAAGGAAAGGAAAGTCAAGGAGGAAAGGGAAAGGAAGGAAGGGAAGGAGGAAAAGGAAGGAAGGAAGAAGGAAGGAAGGAAGAAGGAAAAAGAAAGAAAGAGAAAAGGAAGGAAAAAATAAGCAATTCCCTGTTCTTGGTGTGTAAGTTCCTAAGGTGCTGAACTATGAACTTCACTATTCTGGTCATCACTATTCCCTGAAAAAAGTGTATAAGCATAAGGTATGGGTTGGGCATAGCAGGTAACAGATCTCAGTTTCCAAGCATATTCCATGTTTTGTCAAATTTAGAAAAACTATTGATACATGCCATAATCTAAGATGCAGGGCGACCTTCAATGACAAAATAAAAATACCTCATCATACGCAGATGGAGATTTTTAATTTTTTGGTAAGTAATTTGTTTACAGAATATACCTTTTGTTTTACATAATATATACATTTTGGAATGCATGGCCAGTGTTTGAAAGAATGTCCCTCCATTTGAGTTTTACCAATGTTTCTTCAAATTAGTCATTTTAATTTTTATGACTCAATTTCTATTTATTTATTTTCATTTATTTTAGACACAATTCTTGCTATGTTGCCATGACCTGCTCCATTTCTGACTGGTCCAGTTCACTCATCCTTAAGCAACCTAGTGGTCCTTTTCTCGCTGGAGGTCACATATTGATGCTGAACTTAGTGCAGACACCCCAGTCGGGCCATAGGCACACTGCAGACCAGACGTACCCTGACCTCAAGCAATCCTGCGCTGGCCCTCCAGCCTACACGAGTAGCTGGGACTACAGGTGCTCACCCAACATTCCTGGCTATGAGCTCAATTTCTATTTGATGCCCCCATCAGGGCATTGCTTTGGTAGGGCAGCCTGAAGGTGACCATTTCACAGGTCGCACCACTTGGAGGGGTAACGCCTACATAGAGGCACTGTACTTACTTGTGTTTCCTAAGAATTACTGAAATAAAATGTTCAAAATTTTTGTTTTTTCACATTATTCGCAAAGAGCCTATGAAGAGGTCTAACAACATAGCCTCCTTTCAATGCACGCATCTTGGTTTCTCGCCTTCCTCAGTTCATGGTTTGAGTTCTGATGGCTTCCCCTGCCTACATTTTCGGGGGTTTGGTGTGAGGAGGAGAATATTTTCTATGAATTTATCTCTTCATTCAGGTAATCGAAAACGGAGCATGTCATCATCATGATTGGGGCACTGGTCATGCAGGCGGCACATTGAAGATTGTTCAGCCTGGCCCCTATTCTGACAGCGTACCCTAACCTTCCCAACCATTCCACACCTGGAGAGTAGGAAAGTCAATGAGTGATTCTAAAACCCTGACTGCGCTATAAGCAACAATCTTACTGCTTTGCTGTCTCCCGAAAAAAAAAAAAACCCTAAAGAGGCCCGAAGGAAGACATTTTCTATATAAATTACTGCCGATGTCTATGAGTTATTACTTCTCCTCCTCTCCCTGCCTTCCAACCCCTTAGAGCGCAGAAAAGCGGCCTTTTCTAGTCTGGAGGCCAGGGGAAGTTTTCTAGCTTGCCGAAGAAAAAAAAATCCTAAATCTTTTATTGAAGACTGGGTGTTCTCCAGTGTGGTTCCGGGGAGCCAGATCAGCACGCACCTAGGAAGCTTGTTAGGAATGGCAAATTCTGCCACCCCAGCTCTACTGAATCAGACATTACAGCAGAGTGGGATGCTCAGTGATCTTGGTTTCAAATAAGGGCTTTCAGGGGATTCTGAGGGCAACACAAAATTTGAGACGGCACTGATGCTATGCCTTGAGTTATTTTCTTCCCCTTGTACACGGTTCTTAACTTTAACACACATCAGAATCACCGGGAGGGCTTGTTAAACACAGTTGTTGGGCCCCTCAGCCCTCAAAATGTTTGGTCCACCTAAGTTCTAATGGAAGAGGAGGCCTGAGAATCTGGCAATTCTAACAATTCCCCCAGTGATGACGATATTTTAGAAAACGCATTTCCCGCAGAGGTCTCAGGTCGCATAACGTCCATTTTCTCCCTTCCATGGCTCCTAATAGATCCCATCTGATTCATTGCTAAATCAATAAAACATATTTCTTAAGAATATGTTCATATATAGTTACTTTCAATCCAGAGCCGTCCATCACCATTGACTGCGGGCATATACTAGAATGTTTGCGAAAGCCAAAAGTCTGATGTGATATGAGCAGGCAGTTCTTAAGCTTTTTCATCCCAGGTCGCCTTCCCCGCAACTAAGGGCTCCATACGGCTAGTGCATCTGTAGGAACATCCAGAAGAACTCCCAGAAAGAGGAGAAGAGCCCACTGTTCACTTTGCAAGCTCAGTTTTATAGAAATAGCAGGTCAGAGTGCGCATTGGGGCTCACCTAGAACGGCCCAGAGGGGAGATAGACACTGAATAAATATGGCTTGAGGACACCACAGAGGAGTCAGGGGAAAGGGGGAATGGGCCCAGCGAGGGTCAGCAGGCAATGAGAGAGTACATGCTTTGGAGTCACATGTTGCTTCTTAGGGGTGCAGACTTTTTTCATGGTTTTAGCAGCAAGAAGGAAAAAAAAAAAAAAAAGGGGCCAAAGCACTTTAACCTCATAAATTATTGAAGTTTAATTTTTGGTGGCAATATCCCTAGATTTAAGGAAAATAAAAAGTGGCCACCTACTTCCCTTTCTGCTTAGTTTATATTAAATTAATTTCCGCTGCCTATTGCATCATTAGCGGAGCCCTAGAGCCGGCTTAGTTTATTTATTTTGTTCTCTGGCCTGGCTCGCTGAAGAGACACAATGTCCCCTTCCCTTCCCTTCCGCTTTCTTTCCTCTTTCTTGTCTTTTCTATCTTTCTTTTCTTTTCTTTCTTATTTCTTTTCTCTTCTTCTCTCCCTTCCTTCCCTTCGCTTTTCTTCCCTCCTCTTCCGCTTCCCTTCCTCCCTCGCTCCCTTTGCCTTCCTTCCTTTTCTCCCGCTTTCCCTTCCTTCCTCCCTTCATCGGCCATTTTTTTTTCCCCGCCTTCCTCCTCTTCTCCTCTCCTCCCTCCTCTCCCTCCCTCTCTCTCTCTCTCTCTCTTCCCTCCCTTCCTCCCTCCCTCACTTCCCTCCCTCCCTCCTTCCCTTCCTTCCTTTTGCTTAATTGCCACAGTACAATTACTTTAAGTCTGCAGGACACAGCTACCTGCTCAGCTAGGCAAGGAGTTACTCCAGATAACTGCTTATTCTATATTTGGTCTTTAAAAAAAAAAGGAAATTCTATTTTGTTAAGTGACCCACATGGGTTTGCATGAAAGTACCTACCAAAAAACATGCTGAATATTAGTTACCATAATTTTTTGGATAGTTCAGCATCATTTATTAATACTTCCAAGCATTGCTATTATTAGGATGGTCCTGAGGGTTCCCAGGACATAAATAGGACTATTTCACTTAAGGCAAAGTTGCAAAGACTTTTCTGCTGAAACAACAAAACACTCTTATTGCCACTATAGAGATAGGTAAAGATTTCTTTCCTTCTCTTTGTGTTCCAGTACAATGGGATTCCTTGTGTTCTTTAAATATTTGCCATAAGATTTTTACTCTCATCTTTTCCCTCTCCCCAGCACTAATCACGGAACCTTATTTTTCATGCCCATTCAATAAATATTTTTGAATTGAATTAAATTAAAACAGAGACTTCCAATTAAAGATAGGAAAGAAGCTTTTTTTGTTCCACTCTTCTCTGTCAAACCAGTAGTAACAAAACAATAACGAACCACAGAAAATGAAATAAGGAAGGCGCGATGCCAGGGAATGATAGTTCATGAAGAGTGCTATCAAATGTAGTAATACGTGGACCAAACACAGGAAGCAGAGCATGAGTGGACACATATCTTAACATATACCTTAACAGTTCCTGGAGGGGCACACAGATTTCCTTAGAGTGGTTGCCTATACTGAGGGCCAACCATTGTTTGCTGACTTGTATTGGTAGGTCTGTGGGGTGTGGAGATTGGTGTGGGAGTATACCAAGCCTGGCTTAACACCCTAGAGCAGCAGGAGAGGAGGGCTGGATGATCATCTGATTAGACCTGCCATTTCTGGAAGAACGGGGTGTCAGTTGGACAGAGTAGATGAGAGAACGCAAGTGACAATTAGTTTAGTGCTGATGATAATTGAGAAAGAAAAATAATCAGTAGTAGTCATCATTAAATTAAAGAAAACCATGGCATACAGGAGACAAGTGGACTTTCTGCTTATCCCAAAGGGGGCTCCAGAATATAGAATTTGAGACATGCATTTGGTAAGAAGATTTGAGAAAGTCCTAAACCCAGGCTGCTTTCTGTCTCTACTCACTTCATGGAGCCTTCCCACACAACCTTTTATAAATAACTGCTGCAGAAAAGCCCTGGCCCCATTCAGAGTTGAGTAGTAATCAAAAGCAGGCATAAAGAAAAAGGTATATAGTGAGCAAAACTCAGATAAAAAATATTCACAAAACAGAAACATGCTGCAGTAGCTGTGTTTCCCTTCTGATATCAAATAAGTTAAGGAGGACATGGTCCCTATAAATAAGAAATTAAAGAGGAAATAATGGTGTTCAAATATAAGGTGAAAAACTATTAAAGGAGATGACAAGTGAGCAGACATGGCTTTGGAAAGAATGGGCGAGGAAAACGAAACCATTGTAGATACAGAAGCCACAAGAGAAGCCACAAAAGGAATCCATAATAAGGGAAAGGAAGACGGGATACAGACAAATAGAAAAAAATGTGAAAGAATATAGTTAAGGAGGATTTGAGACAAAAAGGAACCTACAGAAGACAACAGAGGGCTGTCCTTGCTACACTAGAAGGAAGGAAGACACTGAATAGAAAGGAGAAATGTGCTGAAGGTGTCATAGAAACAACTTTGGAGAATGATGAAGACCTGAATATCTTCACTTCACCTTTTTCAGGTTTTTGCTCAAGTTTTATCCTATCAGTACTGAACTCTTTTCTTAATGGCCTGATTTAAAATGTCCATCCCACTCACCTGGGTTCTATTTCCCTTCCCTATTTTATTTTTCTCAATGTAATATCTGAAAGAAAGTTATACTGACTGGGATGAATAGCAGCTTAGACACCACAGAAAAAATATCAGTGATCTTTGAAGACATCACATTAGAAACTAAGTAAAATAAAATACAAAAGGGGGAAAACCTGGGGAAATAAGGAACAGGATATCAGTGTTGTGAGATGATATCAAGAAGTCTAACATATGTGTAATGTGAGCCCTGGCAGGTGGAAGGAGAGAGAAAAAAAATTCAAGAAATAATGGCTGGAAAATGTCTAAATGATGAATACTCTAAACTTGCAATACAACAATCCTAACAAACCACAAACAAAAGAAGTAAAGAATACCACACCAAGACACATCATAATCAAATTGCTGGAAACCAGTGATAAGTAGAAAATCTTAAAAGCAAGTGTAAATTGCAAAAATTTTCTCCCATTCCGTAGGTTGCCTGTTCACTCTGATGGTAGTTTCTTTTGCTGTGCAGAAGCTCTTTAGTTTAATTAGATCCCATTTGTCAATTTTGACTTTCGTTGCCTTTGCTTTTGGTGTTTTAGACATGAAGTCCTTGCCCATACCTATGTCCTGAATGGTATTGCCTAGGTTTTCTTCTAGGGTTCTTGTGGTTTTAGGTCTAACATTTAAGTCTTTAATGCATCTTGAATTAATTTTTGTATAAGGTGTAAGGAAGGGATCCAGTTTCAGTTTTCTACATATGGCTAGCCAGTTTTCCCAGCAGCATTTGTTAAATAGGGAATCCTTTCCCCATTGCTTGTTTTTGTCAGATTTGAATCTACCCATCTGACAAAAGGCTAATATCCAGAATCTACAAAGAACTTAAACAAACTTATAAGAAAAAAATCAAACGACCCCATCAAAAAGTGGGCAAAGGATGTGAACAGATACTTCTCAAAAGANAGGAAGGAAGGAAGGAAGGAAGGAAGGAAGGAAGGAAGGAAGGAAGAAAGGAAGAAAGAAAGAAAAGAGAAAAAGGAAGGAAAAATAAGCAATTCCTGTTCTTGGTGTGTAAGTTCTCTAAGGTGCTGAACTATGACCTTCACTATTCTGGTCATCACTATTCTGAAAAAGTGTTAAGCATAAGGATATGGGTATGGGCATAGCAGGTACAGATCTCAGTTCACAAAGCCATATTCATTTTTGTTCAAATTTAGAAAACTATTGATACAATGCCATAATCTAAGATGCAGGCGACCATTAATGACAAAAATAAAATACCTCATCATACGCAGATGGAGAATTTTTAATTTTTTGGTAAATAATTTGTTTACAGAATATACATTTGTTTACCATATATATATATTTGAATGCATAGGCCAGTTGTTTGAAAGAATGTCCCTCCATTTGAGTTTTACCAATTGTTTCTTCAAAATTAGTCATTTTATGTTTTATGACTCAATTTCTATTTATTTATTTTCATTTATTTTAGACACAATGTCTTGCTATGTTGCCATGACCTGCTCCATTTCTGACCTGGTCCAGTTCACTCATCCTTAAGCAACCTAGTGGTCCTTTTCTCCTGGAGGTCACCATATTGATGCTGAACTTAGTGCAGACACCCAGTCGGCATAGCACACTGCAGCCCAGAACTCCTGACCTCAAGCAATCCTCCTGCCTCAGCCTACCGAGTAGCTGGGACTACAGGTGCTCACCAACATTCCTGGCTATGACTCAATTTCTATTTGATGCCCCCATCAGGGCAATTGCTTTGGTAGGGCACCTGAGGTGACCATTTCAGGTCCACACTTGGAGGGTAACCCTATCATGAGGCACTGTACTTCACTTGTGTTTCCTAAGAATTACTGAAATAAAATTTCAAAATTTTTGTTTTTCACATTATTCCAAAGAGCCTATGAAAGGTGCTAACAACATAGCCTCCTTTCAAATGCACCATCTTGGTTTCTCCACTTTCCCTCAGTTCATGGTTGAGTTCTGGATGCTTCCCCATGCTACATTTTCAGGGGGTTTGGTGTGAGGAGGAGAATATTTTCTATGAATTTATCTCTTCATTCAGGTATCAACGGACATGTCATCATCATGATTGGGCACTGGTTCATGCAGGCCACTTTGAAGATTGTTCACCTGGCCTATTCTGGACAGCGTACCCCTACCTTCCAACCATTCCCACACCTGGAGAGTAGGAAAGTCAATGAGTGATTCTAAAACCCTGACTGCCTAAAGCAACAATCTTACTGCTTTGCTGTCTCCCTAGAGCCCGAAGGAAGAACATTTTTCTATATAAATTACTGCCATGTCTATGTAGTTATTACTTCTCCTCCTCCCCTGCCTTCCAACCCCTTAGACCAGAAAACCCTTTTCTAGTCTGGAGCCAGGGAAGTTTTCTACTTGCCTAAATCTTTTATGAAGACTGGTGGTTCTCCAAGTGTGGTTCCGGGGCCAGCAGGATCAGCACCACCTAGGAACTTGTTAGGAATGCAAATTCTGCCCACCCCAGCTCTACTGAATCAGACATTCACAGAGTGGGATCTAGTGATCTTGGTTTCAATAAGCTTTCCAGGGGATTCTGAGGCAACACAAAATTTGAGACGCACTGATCTATGCCTTGAGTTATTTTCTTCCCCTTGTACACTGGTTCTTAAACTTTAACACACATCAGAATCACCGGGAGGGCTTGTTAAACACAGTTGTTGGGCCCTCACCCTCAAAATGTTTGGTCCACTAAGTCTATGGAGAGGCCTGAGAATCTGCAATTCTAACAAATCCCCCAGTGATGACCATATTTTAGAAAACCATTTCCCCAGAGGTCTCAGGTCCATAACAGTCCATTTTCTCCCTTCCATGGCTCCTAATAGGATCCATCTGATTCTTATTGCTAAATCAATAAAACATATTTTCTAAGAATATGTTCATATATAGTTACTTTCAATCCAGAGCCGTCCATCACCAATTTGACTCGGGCATATACTAATGTTTCTGAAAGCCAAAGTCTGATGTGAGACCAGCAGTTCTTAAGCTTTTTCATCCCAGGTCCCTTCCCCAACTAAAGGGCTCCATAGCTAGTGCATCTGTAGGACATCCCAGAAGACTCAGAAAGAGGAGAAGAGCCCACTGTTCACTTTGCAAGCTCCGTTTTAGAAATAGCAGGTCAGAGTCACATTGGCCTCTACCTAGAACCCAGAGGGGAGAAGACACTGAATAAAATATGGCCCTTGAGGACACACAGAGGAGTCAGGGGAAAGGGGATGGGCAGCGAGGTCAGCAGCAAATGAGAGAGTACATGCTTTGAGAGTCACATGTTGCTTCCTTGGGGTGAAGACTTTTTTTCATGGTTTAGGGCAGAAGGCAGAAGCACTTTAACCTCATAAATTATTGAAGTTTAATTTTTGGTGCCAATATCCCTAGATTTAAGGAAAATAAAAAGTGGCCACTACTTCTCCTTTCTGCTTAGTTGTATTTAAATTTATTTCCCTGCCTATTGCATCATTAGGGACCCTAGAGCCCTTAGTTTTATTTATTTTTTGTTCTCTGCCTGGCCTCCTGAAGAGACACAATGTCCCCTTCCCTTCCCTTCCGCTTTCTTTCTCTCTTTCTTTCTTTCTCTTTCTTTCTTTTTCTTTCTTTCTTATTTCTTTTCTTCTTTCTTTCTCTCCCCTTCCTTCCTTCCTTTTCTCCCTCTCTTCCCTTCCTTCCTCCCTTCCTCCCTTCCTTCCTTCCTTTTCTCCCGCTCTTCCCTTCCTTCCTCCCTTCCTCCCTTCCTTCCTTCCTTCCTTCCTCCCTCCCTCCCTCCCTCTCCCTCCCTCTCTCTCTCTCTCTCTCTTTCCCTCCCT
>NW_016813373.1:3163914-3188239 GCF_001698545.2 Rhinopithecus bieti | reverse complement strand
AACCCCATCAAAAAGTGGGCAAAGGATATGAACAGACACTTCTCAAAAGAAGACATTTATGCAGCCAACAGACACATGAAAAAATGCTCATCATCACTGGCCATCAGAGAAATGCAAATCAAAACCACAATGAGATACCATCTCACACTAGTTAGAATGGTGATTATTAAGAAGTCAGGAAACCACAGGTGCTGGAGAGGATGTGGAGAAATAGGAACACTTTTACACTGTTGGGGGTACTGTAAACTAGTTCAACCATTGTGGAAGACAGTGTGGTGATTCCTCAAGGATCTAGAACTAGAAATACCATTTGACCCAGCCATCCCATTACTGGTTATATACCCAAAGGATTATAAATCATGCTGCTATAAAGACACATGCACACATGTGTTTATAGTGGCACTATTCACAATAGCAAAGACTTGGAACCAACCCAAATGTCCATCAATGATAGACTGGATTAAGAAAATGTGGTACATATACACCATGGAATACTATGCAGCCATAAGAAAGGAAGAGTTCATGTCCTTTGCAGGGACATGGATGAAGCTGGAAACCATCATTCTGAGCAAACACAAGGACAGAAAAGCAAACACCGCATGTTCTCACTCATAGGTGGGAATTGAACCATTTGAACACTTGGACACAGGATGGGGAACATCACACACCAGGGCCTGTCATGGGGTAGGGAGAGGGAGGAGGGATAGCATTAGGAGATATACCTAATGTAAATGACGAGTTAATGGGTGCAGCACACCAGCATGACACATATATACATATGTAACAAACCTGCACGTTGTGCACATGTACCCTAGAACTTAAAGTATAATAAAAATAATAATAATAATAATTTTTAAAAAAGAAAAAGAAGGCAAGTGCAGAGTATGAGGCCACAACATATAGAGAAGAAGAACAACAGAAAAGGCAGGCAGCAGACTTCCTGTCGAAGTCAGAAGGTAATGAAGTGAAGTCTTTAAAATATGAAAGAAAATAAGCATCATCCTGGAAGTCTACAACCTACAAAAGTATCTTTCAAAATGTAGGCTAAAGAGAGACTTTTTAAAAAGGGAAACAAAACTGAGAGAATTTATTGCCAGCAGTCCTATGCTACAAAAAAAAAAAAAAAAAAAGTTAAAAGAAGTTCCTCAGGCAGAAGGAATGTGATACTAAAAGAAATTTGGATCTACACTAAAAAATAGAGATTGCTGAAAATAGTAAATATGTAGGTAAGCAGATAGATTTTCCTCACTTTTAAAGTCTCTTCAAAAGATAATTGTTTAAGGAAAAGTATAATAATCTTGTATTGTTATGTTTACAACATGTAGAACTAAAACAGGTGACAACAATAGCACAAAGGATGGGAGGATAGAAATGGGAGAACACCATTGTAAGGTTCTTAAAATATATGGGAAGTGTTATAAAACTGTTCGAAGGTAGACTGTGATAAAATGGATATACAGTTGGCCCTCCCTATCAGTGCGTTCTGCATCCATGGATTCAACCAACTGTGAATTGAAAGTATTTGAAAAAAAATGGATGGTTGCATCTGTACTGAGCATGTACAGATCTTTTTTTCTTGTTATAATTCCCTGAACAATACAGTATAACATCTGTTTACATAGCATTTACCCTGTAGTAGCTATTACACGTAATCTAGACATAATTTAAAGTATATGGGAGGATGTGTGCCAATATTATATGCCAATAATATACTATTTTATATAAGGAACTTGAGCATCCATGAATTTTGGTATCTGTAGGGGGTTCTGGAACCAATCCCCCATAGACACCAAGGGACAATTCAATTGTATGTTATAAATCACAGAGCAATAACTACAAAAGAAAAAGAGAAATATTTAGTAAGCCAATAGTGAATAAATGGAATTATAAAAAATTTTTTTTAAGAAAAGTAAGAAAAAAAGAACAAAGGAGAGATGAAATGAAATAGAAAACAAATAACAAAAAGATATATTTAAACCTAACCATATTTATAATTGCACTACATGTAAATGTCAGAAAATGTTTATATAATAAACCCACCTTACATATAAAGATATGAATAGGTTAAAAGTAAAAATATAAAAAATAGTAATCTAAAGGATGCTGAACTGGCTACGTTAATATCAGGCAATAGGGATTTCACAGCAAGAGATAAACCAGGAGTAAATAATGCCCTTCAATTTGTTGCATGCTTTGCTTAATTTTTAGAGTTTGAAATGGTTGTTGGACAATTTTCTCTAGTTTTATCATCGCTCTTTGAGGAGAATATTTGCCAAGCTTCTCATGCAGTTCTTCAGGAAGTTTCACCCCCTACCTGGAGTGTCACAAGAATGATTACTGAGTTTCTTATATAGCCTTTCAATACTTTTGATATATCACATATTTTTCTTTCATTGTCCTAATGAATTACCTGGATAGACTTCCTAATGTAAACTCACCTCTGCATTCTTTGAATAAATCCTAATTATTCATGCTGTTTTTAAAGACAAATGTTTATTCTTTCATTGATTTATTCAATATGTATTTGAGTGGCTACCAAAAATTATTTAATGAATTAATTTCTTTTGTTACCATGCCAGTTTCCATTTGCTAATTTTAAAAAACAATTGTTGTATCCAAACACATAAATGAAATTACAGTTACCTGTTTCTGTACTTTCTTTAAAAAGTTTAATACAACTGTTTTGTATTAAAGTTGTACAGGTTTTATAAAATGAATCAAGAGCTTCTTCATTTTTTTCTGACTTAGAATCATTAGAATAACATAGGAACTAGCTGTTCTTCAAAGGTTAGATTTCAGCGATGAAGCAAGTAGGTAACATTTTAGTGAAAGGTCTTTTAACCTTTCTAGTGTCTTCTGTGGTAATTGGCTTATTCAAAGTTTTTCAAAGTTTTTCATGTTTTTTTCTTGGGTTGATTTTGGTCAATCACATTTTACTAAGAAATTACTAATTTCTTCTAGATTTGCAAATTTGTTGCCATGGAGTTGCATATAATTCCATCTTGTAATTAAAAAAAATTCTACTGTATTGTAGTTTGTCGCTTTTCTCACTCCTGATACTCTACATTTTTACTTTTTCTTTTATCTCCTTAAGTAAGTTTGTGACAAGTTATGCATTTTATTGGGTCCTTTGAAATACCAGCATTTGGATTAATTTATCATCTACTAATTTTTGTTGCTCATTTAGTTAAATTCAAACTTTATTTCTATAAATTCTCTCTTCCTAAAGCAGCTTTCCATTTTTCATTAATTTACTGGATAGGTACTAAGTTTCTTCACCTTTTATTTATTTATTTAAATTAAATTAATTAATTAGGTTTTTGTTTGTTTTGTTTTGTTTTTTGGCTTTTTTATGGGGGGGCGGGGTGGGGGGGGCAGGGTACCGTGTTGTCTCCCAGGCTGGAGTGCAGTGGTGCAATCACAGCTCACTGCAGTCACAACATCCTGGACTCAAGTGATCCTCTCACCTCAGCCTCCTGAGGAGCTGGGATTACAGGCATAGGCCACCATACCCGCCTAATTTTTGTATTTTTTGTAGAGACTGGGTTTTACCACGGTGTCCAGGCTTTTAATTTTTTAGATTTAAAATCCTAATGGCATTATGACTATTTTTTCAGATCTCTGAGGACATCTTTGGCTGTCTCTCACAAGTTCATCTATGAAATGTTCTTTTTACTTGCTTCTATAGCGTTTATAATTTTAGCTTTGAAATTTTCTTGATCTAATGGCTATTTGGAAATGTCTTTCTTAGTTTCTAAATAGTTAATGCTTTTTATTTTTGGTCAACATTTTATTATTTATTCTTAACATAATCAGGTTATTTTATAGCTTCAATTTATAAAGTCTACTATGTGTATATACACATATGTGTTTATGTGCATGTGTGTGTGTATATATATATATGATTGATTTTGATGCATATTTTATGGTCATATGAAAATTGTATATTTTACACACGGCAAACACCAAAACAAACAAAAAGGGAAAAGGGAGTGGTAATATTAACATTAGGCAAAGTTGGAAAGTAGTAAAAGTACTAAAGTTATTCTAAATATTTTATTACTTTGTATTTTTTGATATATTATTTAATCTCTTTTCCCCTGATTTTATTTCAGTACCGTATTCTTTGATTCTGAAAGAAATATACAGACATCTCACACTTTAGTTGAATGTAAAATAGCTTCCTAATGGGTTTGCTTTGTGTATATTTAGCTCCTGTGCTGTTTGGTTTAAGCAAGTTCATGACTGTTACAACTTCTTCACAATGTGCTTTTTTATCATCATATTATGCTCACTTGTGTCCTTTGAGTACTTTTAATCTTACTTTCCACTTTGCCTAATTTTAATATGACCACTCCTTTTTTTGTTTGTTGTTTAGTATTTGTACTGTATCTCTTTGCTAATGCCTTTATTTTCTTTTTTTTTTTTTTTTTTTTTTTTTTGAGACGGAGTCTCGCTCTGTCACCCAGGCTGGAGTGCTGTGGCCGGATCTCAGCTCACTGCAAGCTCCGCCTCCCGGGTTCACGCCATTCTCCTGTCTCAGCCTCCCGGGTAGCTGGGACTACAGGCGCCGCCACGTCGCCCGGCTAGTTTTTTGTAGTTTTAGTAAAGACGGGGTTTCACCGTGTTAGCCAGGATGGTCTCGATCTCCTGACCTCGTGATCCGCCCGTCTCGGCCTCCCAAAGTGCTGGGATTACAGGCTTGAGCCACCGCGCCCAGCCACTGTGATCATTTTTATGTATGCCTTTTTGTGCACATATGTAGGCTTGATCCATAATTTTATTTGTAGATATGTATGTCACAGAGACACATAAAATTCATAGAGCTATATACCTATGATACATATTTTCTGTGTGTATATTATATTTCAATAAAATGTTTACTTAATAAAAGATACGAGAGATAATGAAAATAAAACACAAAATTAAAAGCAGATATAACATCAGCCTCAACAAAGATTTTAAAATAATAAAAGAGAATTATAATATTTGAAAACTTATATGTAATAGACAAATGCCTAGAAAATTGAAGGTGTCAAAATTGGCATAAGAAGAAATGGAGAACTTAAATAGGCCAGGAAATACCAATAATTACTAACTGAAATGTTATCTGAAAGACAAGCCATCACATGAAATCCCAGGCACAGATGGTTTTACACATTAGTATTACCAATATTTCAAGGAACAATCAATTTCTATCTTATAGAAGTATTTATAGAACACAGGAAATGAATTGCCCAGATCATTCTGTGAAGCAATTGTAATTTTGACATATAAGTAGATAGAAAGAACACAAAAAACATACATGAAAGAAAATAATAGGTATATTTTACTTATGGTCATAGAGAAAAAATCCTAAATAAGAGATTAGCTATCCTTTATATCCCTGGAATGAAAGAACAGTTTAACCAAAAAATCTAGCCACATAATTCACCACATCACTCGCCTAATGTAAAAATAAATGATCTCAGTTGCAGAAAAAGCATTTGATAAACATAAATAAGTCAATACCTATTTAGGATAAGCCTACCAATATAGAAGGAACTGAAGGGACTGTAACATAGCAGAGCTGCATACTGGAAACCCACAAGAAAAACTATACTTATGGAAAAACTCAATGTGCAGTCCCTTTAAGATTGGGAATAAAAAAAAAAAAAGATGCTCACTATCACTGCTACTGTTAAAATAATATTGGCAGTTTCCCAAGCAATATGAAAAGGGAAAAAAAGAGGTCAACTATAGAAAGGGAAAAATACAAAACCCTCATCATTTGCATTTTGGTAGTGAAAAAGGACTTCATAAAAAAATTCAGGAGCACAAACCATAAGAACAAATAAAATAAAAATAAGTAGGTGAATCCAATTTTATCAAATGGTTGCTATTCAATACAGAATAACATGGAAAAAGTTAACAGACAGATGATAGTTTGGCAGAAAATATTTTCACTGTCTAACATCAATAAGAGACCTATCCCTAGCATTTACAAGAAGTTATTGTAAAATCAGCAAGAAAAAGTAACACTAGTTGAAAAAATAGGCAAAAGCCATGAACAGGCAATTTACAGAAGAGGAAACCTAAGTTATGGCACATAAAAGGTGCTCAAATTCATTATTTATCAAAAACATCCCACCTCTTTAAGTGACAAAACTCAGAAAGTTGGAAAATGCCTAATGTTCACTTGGATCAAATTGCCTGGATATTTGTATTGAGGGGTGCAGATATTGGCTCCCTTATGCACTACTGGTAAGAACATAGGCTGTCGGCCTTCTGGAGAGCCATTTGACAGTACATTTTCAGATTAAATACACAAGATTACCCAGCATTCCCACTGATAAATGTTGCAAAATAATTCTCACATGACTACAATAATGGGATGTTTGCTGTTTGTGAGTGGGAGCCAATATAAACTGGTGTCCATCCCAAAGAAGGAATTGTCAAAAGGCAGTGGATGCACCAGACAGTACTATGCGGCAGTGAAAAGACATGGACTAGATGAAAAATGCTACATAGGTGGATCTTCATGATACCATGTGTAAACAGTAAAAAGCAAAATGTGATTTATTACACAATATCATGTATATAAATTAAAAATATAGAAAACATCAATATACAATTTATAATAACACCTACAAACAAAATGGTAGGCTGCTTACAGTAGGTGAGCAAATGCAGGTGGGGGATTTGGGTAAAAGGAAATAAACAAGGTAACCAACCAACATACAAGACAAGGATCTTATGTGAATCAAAGATACTAATGCTCCATGAACTAAGGAATATGACTGACATGATTCTACCTCTGGGTTCCCCTTCCCATACAACAGCAGCAATAATAACAATGAGAGGCTGAAAACTGGCGGGGATGCCAGATCAAGTATGATTGCGAAGGCTGTGGTCAGGAGTTTGGCTGTCATTCTCCATGTTGTGGGAAGAAATCACTGGAAGGTTTTAAGGAGTGACAACTCTTTCTAAAGACCACTAGGCCACATGTGATGAAGGGGGAGAAGTAGGGAGGCTGATTAGGAGACTTGCAAAAGCTCACGTGGGAGATGAAGATGGCCCAGATTAGGGTAGCAACAACAGAGATGGAGAGCAGTGGGCAGATACTGGTTATATTTTCAAGATAAACACGACAAGAGCTGCTGAGAAATTAAATGTGGGCAGGAGAGCAATGAAAGATGATACGGAAGCTTTTGTCTTTGGCAAGTGGGTGGTGCCAATGACCTAGATTGGAAAGATGAGGATGAAAGGGGAAACCAAAACTTCTAATTTGGATTTACTTAGCGGGTTATGTTTGATATGTCTGTTACACATTCAAGTGGAGATATCAGAGGGACAGTTGGATATATAGTCTGAATTCAGGGAAGTTACACATTTGGAAGTTGAATCAGTATATAGAGGTTAAATAACTGGCTCCAAATCTCAGTATTTATGTCACCTTGGCCAAGTTACATGATTTCTGGGTCTCTATTTATCTACGAAATGGCAATGATGTTATCTCTTTCCCAGGGCTGTTATGAATATTAAATCAGATAATGCATCTAAAGAACTTGGCGCAGGGCCTGGCACGAAATAAGTGCCTAATAAAGCCTTCTGTGGCTGGAGAATAGTGAAGGGGAAGACAATATCAGACGAAGGAGGTCGACAGTGGGGAGATTATGCCAGAATTTTGAGGCCATGGTAAATAGCTTGCAATAAGTGGCCATTAGTGGGTTTTATGCAGGGAGTGACATAATCTGGCATTACTAATAGTATTAGCACATCATTTAAGTATTAGCATTTGACACTGTTTTATCAGACTATAGATAAGTGGGTCATAAACAACCAATAAACAAATACATTTTTAAAAACTTTGATTCTATGAGACTACACTTTGTAAATTATAGCAAATGGAAGCATTTTTATCTGAAAGGCACTAGTATAGTCTCAACAATTCTTGAATCTACAGTACCATCAAGGGCTTCTCTGCCAGTTTGCGCAAGTTCTATTTTGTACATTGGCTCCATTCTTGAGTAGTAAGCAATTGGAGCCTCAGGGACAGCTGGCATTTTGTGACTAAGCAGAGTTCCAGCCCCATAAAGTGAAGCATCAGTACTTTATATTTACCGAAGCATATTAACGCAGATGCTAAAGTCAGACATTGCCCAACGTTTCAGAAAATATCTTCTTTCTGATGCATCCAATTTCTTACCGATATCCAGTAGGTGATTTGGTATATCAGAAAAGGTTGCCTTTCATATAAGAAGAATTATATAAATATCTGACTGCTACACAAAAACTTGAGGCCGTTTAATTTTTGGACTAAGTGTGCTGAGAGTTGCCTATACCTTACCTTAAATGTGGTGAATAAATATCAGTAGCCCAGATACAGTAGCCTGAGCAGAGGATGCTGGTGGTTCTGAATTGGCATTTCTGTTTATTTACAGACTTGATGTAACTAGTGAGAACAGGCTCCATAATTATTTCAGCTGTTCATCCTTTATTAAGCCCCTAAGTGGGACAATTATGGTATCACATCTGGAATACTAGAAAGAAAATTTACCGTGAAGAATTGAAATATCTCAGTGGCAACAGAAATGGGAATGCCCTTTGCTCAGTTTTCTAGTTAACTACTGCTGCCTAACAAAGTATCCTGAGAATGAAATGTTTTAAAACAACTACCTTCTTGTTATATCTCGTGATTCTGTGGGTCAGGATTTGAGTCAGGGCTCAGCTGGCTAATTCTACTGCCCACTGTGGTGTTGCCTGGGGTAATTCAGTAATACCCATTCAGTGAGTGGTCTGGTCTCTAGGGTCTAAGACATTTTCACTCACATATTTGTTGTCTTTTGGAGGGTGCCAGGAAGCTGGGCTCAGCTGGCCCCCCTCCTACTCTATGAAGTTTCAGAGCCTCTCCATGTGGGTGCTCAAGCAAGGTAGTGGGCGTTCTTATAAGGCGTCCCAGGGCTTTGAGAGACCAGTGTCCAGCTGCTAGTCTCTTAAAGGCGAGGCCTAGAAATGAAATAGTTCCATTTCCACTTCACTCTAGTGGTCAAAGTGGTCACAGACCAGCAAGATTCACAGGAAGGAGAACTAGACCCGAATATCTTGATGGGAGGAGTGTCAAAGAATTTTGACCCTTACAATTAGGGACAATTATTGGGGTTGTTACAGTGCCCAGATAGCATGGATAGATAGCTATCTACTGGTGACAACACAGACACTAGAGTTGGACTGCCTGGTTTCAAATCCTAGACCTATAACTTTAGCTATGTGACTTGGTACATTTTTTGAAAATAAATTTTATTGAGAGATAACTTATGTGTAGTAAGAAGTACTCATTTTTAGAGTTCATTTCTGTGACTTTTGACAAATTTTTATACCTGTTTAACATTTCTGTCACACTAAATGTTTCTTTGTACCACTTTCCAGTTAATTTCCCTCAAACCAGGCAAACATTTATCTGCTATTGCTATTGATTAGGTTAGTCTCTTCTAGAGTTTTAAATGGAATTAAACAGCATATCTTTTGTGTCCGACTTCTTTCACTTAGCTTTTTTTTTAAATTTTTAAATTTTTTATTTTTTAGACAGGGTCTTACTCTGTCACCTAGGCTAGAGTGCAGCAGTGGCACAATCTCGGCTCACTGCAGCCTCAATCTCCTGGGCTCAAGCAATCCTCAGCCTCAGCCTCTGAAGTAACTGGGATGACAGCTGCATGCTACCATGCCTGGATAATTTTTGTATTCTTTTAGAGACAGGGGCTTTCTATGTTGTCAAGGCTGGTCTTGAACTCCTGGGCTCAAATGATTCTCCTGCCTTGGCCTCCCAAAGTGCTGGGATTACAGGTGTAAGCCACCACGCCCAGCTTCACTGAACCCATGTTTTTGAGATTCATCCACTTGTTTTTTTCCTATTTCAATATTCCTTTTTAAGAATCATTTAATTTAATGAATATACCAAAATTTGTTTGTATGTTCACATGTTGATGGACTTTTGGGTTATTTCCAGTTTGAACTATTGTGAATAAAGTTGCTCAGAACTTTTGTATACAGGTCTTTGTGTGAACATATGTTTTTATTTCTCTTTGAAAATACATAGGAGTAAGAATGCCGGATGTTTTTCTTTTTTCTTTTTTAAAGACGAAGTCTCACTATGTTGCCCAGGCTGGAGTGCCTTGGCTATTCATAGGTACAGTCCCACTACTGATCAGCACAAGACTTTTGACCTGCTCCGTTTCTGACCTGGGCAGGTTCACCCCTCCTTAGGCAACCTAGTAAGTGGTCCGTCTACTTCCAGGAGGTCACCATATTAATGCTGAACTTAATATGGATACTCAATCAGCATAGCACACTACAGCCCAGAACTTCTGGGCTCAGGTGATCCTTCTGCTTCAGCCTCCTTAGTAGCTGGGACTACACGTGCATGCTGAGTGTTACAATGAGTATATGTTTACCTTTTCAAAAAATTGTGAAAATGTTTTCATAATGATTTTTATATTACCCCACACCAATAATATGTGAGAGCACCATTTCTTCAACAGCTTTGCCAATATTTGATATTGTCTTTTTAATTTCAAAATCTCTAATGCATTTGTAGAGTATCTCATTATTTTAAGTAGCATTTCCCTGTTGACCGTCAATATTGAGCATTTTTTCATATGCCTATTGACACTGTCTTCTGTAAAGTGTCTGTTCAAATATTTTCTGTGCCTCAGTTTCCTCATCAGAAAAATCGGATAGTAACATACATACCTCATAGAGTTTTTTATAAAGATCAAATAAGTTAATATGTATAAGCACTTAGAACAATTCCTGACATACAGTGTATTAGTTTTCTATTGTTGCTGTAGCAAATTATATGAAACATAGAGGCATAAACAACATAAATTTACTATTTCACAGTTCTGTAGGTCAGATGTTCCTCACAGGTCTCACAGTGTTAAAACTGAACAGCAGGCAGGGCTGCTCGTTTCTGGAGGCTCTAGGGAGAAATCCATTTCCTTTTTCTCCCAGCTTCTTGAGGGTACTCATATTTCTTGGCTCATGGCCCCCTTCCTCCATCTTCAAAGCCAACAACACTGCATCTCTCTGTACCGTTTTTTCTGTTGTCATTTCTCCCTCTGATTCTCTTCTTCCTTCTTATTCCCTCTTCCACTTTTTTCCCCTCTTCCACTGGGTGATTATATTGGGCCACCCAGAAAATCCATGATAACCTCTTTGTTTTAAGGTCAGTTGTTTAGCAAACTTAATTCCATCTGCAACCTTAATTCTTCTTAGCCAACCAATATAATATATTCACTGATTTTAGGGACTAGGACATGGATGTCTCCGAAAGCAACTATTCACCTACCATACATAGTAACTGCTATATTAGGGTTAGCTTTTCTTGGTATTATTATTATTATTATTAAAAGTCCTTAGATTTAGAGTTAAGGACTTGGACTCAAATCATGGCTTCAAAACTTACCAGCTGTGTGGTCTTGGGAACGTTAATTGCTGTCTTTGAGACATGCAATTTAGTATGTTATTTGGAAATATGCAGCAAATAGATAAATCACTAGTTATCAAAAAATCACTTTTATTTATTTATTTATTTGTCACCAGTTGTCAAATGATCCTTTATTTAAATACTTTCCTTTGTGCTTAACTGGCTGGGCATTCCACAGCACCACTGTTAATGTCATCTATGATGTCATGGGGGTGGCAGCCATCAACATTACAGCCCACAGACTGGGCAGTCCCCAGGATCTCTTTAATGGTTCCAGAGAGTTCTCTGGCTAAGGATCGGTGCCACATCTGTTGAGCAATGTTGATGATCTCATCAAAAGTGATATTCCCACTGTGTTTAATGTTTTTCTGTTTCTTTCTGTCTCTTGGTGGTTCTTGAGGGCTTTGATGATCAGGGCAGAGGCAGAAGGCACCACCTCAATCTGGGCCTGTCTGTTCTGAATGGTCAGTTTCACTGTAATCCTCAGGCCCTTCCAGTCACCCGTTGCCTTGGCAATGTCATCACCAACCTTTTCGGAGACAGACCCAGGGGCCGATCTTGGGGCCAGCGCAGAAGTGGCACCGACTTCACCTCCGGTGCACCTCAGGTATACGACTTTGATCTCGTTGGGGTCGAACTTCGGTGGCATGGTGGAGGTGGCTGGTGTCGGATGAACCCGGATTCGGACGACCGAAGAAAGTTGCACCTTTACCCTCCTCCGAGCCGAAAGCCGAGAGCAAAAAAATTACTTTTAAATTGAAGTCCTTGGACTGTAGAACTGGGTGTTAGTTAGAAATTGGTGGTAGGGGAGGGGGGATAGAGGGGCAGGAGTGTGATGTTTTGTTGACTTTACAAACATTTAGCTCTATTTGTCTTAATTTTTTTGTGGTAAAATACACATAACATAAAATGTATCATTAGTGACATTCACAATGTTGTGTAAACATTACTGTCTTGTTCTACAACATTTTCATTAACCCCAAAGGAAATCTTGTACTATTAAGCAGTCACTTGCCATTCTCCACTCCTCCTGGCCACTGGCAATCACTAATCTGCCTCCTGTCTAAGGATTTTCTGACTCTGGATGTTTCCTATAAATAAAATCATACAATATGTGGCCTTTTGCAACTGGCTTCTTTCACTTAGCATAATATTTTCAAAATATATCTACCCTGTAGAATGTATCAGCACTTCACTCCTTTTTAAGGCTGAGTAATATTCTGTTGTATGGATATACCACATTTTGTTTATTCATGTATCTGTTGATGGACATTTGGGTTGTTTCCACCTTTTGGCTATCGAGTGTAGTGCTGCTGTGAATACGTGTGCACAAGTTGTTGTTTGAAGACCTGCTTTACTTCTTTTGGGTATATAACCAGGAGTGGAATTCCTGGATCATACAGTAATTCTATATTGAATCCAATGTGGACCCACCAAACCCTTCCACAGCAGTTATGCCATTTTACCTTCCCACCAGCAAGGGACATGGGTTCCAATTTCTCCACATTCTCAGCCACTTGTCCATTTGTCATTTAATGAAACTAAAAATGTATGGGACTTTTAATGGAACTAAAAACTCTGTATATAGTACTATGATAAATTAAAATCACTAAAATAAAACCATAAGGTGATACTAATAACAGGCATAAGGATGAAAGAAAACAGAATGTGGGGATTGGCATAGCCTTACCAGGTATATTATTTCTTATTGCTGCTGTAACGAATTACCACAAATTTAGTGGGTTAAACCCACAGAAATGTATTATTTTATAGTTCCAGAGGTTAAACGTCCAAAATGGGTCATACTGGGCTAAAATCAAGGCTGTGTTCCTTTCTAGAGGCTTTAGGGAGAATCCACTCATTTGCCTTTTCTGGCTTCCAGAGGTTGCCAACATGTCTTGGCTTGTAGCCCCTTCCTCTGTATTCAAAGCCAACAGCATAGCATCTCTTCTCTCCTCTCTGACTGCTGTTTCTATCCTTAGATGTAAGGACTCTCTAACTCTGATCTTCCCTCTTACGAAGACCTGGTAGTTACATGGGCTCACCTAGATTATTCAGAATAATCTCCCCATCTCAAAATCCTTACCTTCATCACATCTGCAAAATCTCTTTTGCTATGTAAAGTAACATATTCGTATGTTCTGGGATTCAGATATGGATGTCTTTGGAAGGCTATTATTCAGCCTACCACCCCAGGGTAACTTTACTCATGAAGAACTCACTCATGGAGAGGTGGGCAGAAAGGGCTCTGTCACTTAGAAAGTGGCAAAGTTACCCAGTGAAGTCAAACCGCCTAAGCCTTAGTTTTCTGTTCCATAAAGGGGAGGTAATAATAGTAAACATGTTATCTGTTGTGTATTTTTTTTTTTATTTGGTGGAAGTAAAATAAGAAAAAAATGTTTACCTATGCTAACTCAAATTTCTACCAAGCAACTTTAGTGCTCTTAGAAGACTGTAGGTAAAGCTGGTAGCTGCAAATTTCAGGCATGACTTTCTTTGAAGTCTTATGTTTTATCTGAGAAATTCATGTGAATTATACATTGTAGTTAATAATAGATGTGTGTGTGTTTTACTACATAAATAACGTTTTAAGTGTCTCACCAGCAGAAACAATACATTGATGCTCTTTATTCTTTCATGTTGCATACCCCCATCACATCTCTGATTATCTCTGTTTGAGAAATATTGTTAAATAAAAGAAAGCACATTGTAAACTATAATGAGGAATGAAAACTCGTATCATCAGATTCAAACATCAAATATTAAAAGCAAAGCAGTGGTCTTAGCTCCATGTAGTGAACCAAAGGAGGAATAAAGGCATTTTCTAAGAAGCGCAGCAAAACAGAACTCTGAAAACACATATGATTCCTGGAATTCGCCTTTTGTTAATACAGTATGATCTGTTCTTCAGACTGTGGTGAAGTAAGTTTTTCAGTCTGACTGACTGTCAGAGAGGTGGGAAGTTTATTATCAAGGAGAAATAGGTAAAGAAGAATGAAGCCAGTGGGAGATACTGGGGTCTCTGTGTCCCCTCCCCATAATATCCATAAACTTCTCAAACATCATTCTTTGAGGTGGCCCAGTAATGCTTCCTCAATCTTCTTTGACAATATATGCAGCCTCAAAAAACATCACTCTGCAACACATTGCTCTCTTTAGAAATTCCAGAACTATCTCTTTTTTGAGATGGAGTCTCACTCTGTCACCCAGGCTGCAGTGTAGTGGCCTGATCTCGGCTCACTGCAGCCTCTGCCTCCAGGGTTCAAGTGATTCTCCTGTTTCAGCTTCCCGGGTAGCTAAGATTACAGGTGTTTGCCACCACGCTGGGCTGATTTTTGTATTTTTTGGTAGAGATGTAGAGACAGGGTTTCACCATCTTGGCCAGGGTGGTCTTGAACTCCTGACCTCAAGTGATCTGCCCACCTCGGCCTCCCAAAGTGTTGGGATTACAGGTGTAAGCCAGTGTGCCCGGCCACAGTGCCATCATTTTTAAATCAATAAGACCAGTATTCCCAAGGGCACCTCTAAAGAGGATCTGGGTTCCCTGAAACCTCCTGGGTAATGCGACAGGACTAGATGATTAGGAATGTTTGGGGCCCTTCTAGAAATTTCTGGAAGACCTGTGCTGTGTTTCTTTCACTCAGCTTATAAAGTAGCCTTAAATCTAGCCACCTTGTTAGCCAGGAAAGCGGAAAGCAAGTGAAAAGATTTCATAAGAGGCCCCAGAAATAACTTCCATAATTAACATCACTGGAGGAATATCTCATCTGCTCACAATTTCTTTTTATCTCACCTATTTCTGTTGGAGAGTATAATAAGGACTCGGAATATGCCTCCTTCTCAAGAAATTCTTAAAGAAAAATAGCACTCCTCCCCTCCCCCAACAACTGTATAGATGCCTGCTAATATTTTCCTTAGAAGAATATCACTTTAACACATATACATGCTGGGGGTATGTCGAACTGTATCTTTTATTGAGAAATTTGCCATGTAATTCCAGCAGGTAGATGACCTAGATAATATTCTAAAATGTGTAGTTTTCAGGGTTTAAGTGGCTGAAAAGCTGAAGTCTAATGAAGTCTAATGAAGATTTGTTAGTGGACGAAAGGAGCTAGGGAAGTGCACGCAGAATTGCTAAAGGGAAAGTGTCAAAACAAGCATTCATGAAGGCTGATTGAGAATCTGCAGAGTAAAACAAGTAGACACAGGCCTTTGTGGGTTCATGTGATTCCATAGCTACAGAGGAATCGGGTAGGCTTAGAAGGTTAAAATGATGTAGTTTAAAGCAGAAATTTAAAATGTAGATTCCTGCTAAATAACCCTTTGATAATTTTCAAAACAGGAAAATCTTGCACATTTTATTCCCATGCCATGTGAGAAATCAAATCCCAATTCTTTTACCTTCTACTCTCTAATAAATTTTTGTTTGCTTTTACTTCTTTTCAATAAAATGAACAAGTCCTAAAATGAGATGAATTCCATTCTAATTCAAATTCTGTTCTCAAACAAAATAAACTTTCGTTCTTTGTCCTCTAATAACCTGACCAGTATTCTATTTTTACCTCTCAGGCCTGAAATGACTTTGACTCTTAATTTGAATTTTCCTCATCTTGTAAATGTTCTGAGTGAGCTTTGGAGAGGTCTGCATTTGGTTCACTAGGCACAGTACAATTCTTACAAACTGTTGAGCTTCAGTTCAAGCTTCCATTATTCATACATCAAATTGATTCTAGGGGTATGACACTTTGGACGTGATTGGAAGGCCAAGTGAAAGATATTTAGCGGTCTCACATGACAAGACCACTTGGACAAAAGGACTTTGTACACGTGATTCACACAATGGGAAATCATGAACTTTTTCTCACCCTGTAAGTGGCATTGCGCCAGAGTAAACTCAGGAGCTACCCTTTGGCATGATTCTGGAAATCTTTTTGGCTCTGATACTTGGAGTTTTAGTGCTAAAATAAAAGTTAGCATTGGGAAGCACTTAATTATTTGTCATGGATTAAAACTATATAATCTCCTACATTTTATCCAAGAATACTACCGTCTTATAGGGTAGAAGTCTCATTCACTACTAACATTTTATTTGTTTACACAATATTTTGTCACATAAAGGAATGTATATGAAAGATAAGTGTATAATAGAGCAACAAAAATGGAAAAAACAAGATAATAGACTTAAATTCATTGTTCATTGAAGTCAAAGTTGTTCTTTGAGAGAACATTCATTTAAGTGAATGTTGTCCTTCCAGAAAACAAGCTTTTTCATTTAAAAAAGTGTTTTTGAGCTGGCCATGGAGGCTCATGCCTGTAATCAGAGCACTTTGGGAGGCCGAGGCAGGAGGATTGCTTGAACCAAGGAATTTGAGACCAGCCTGGGCAATATGGCGAAACTCCATCTCTACAAAAAATACAAAAATTAGCTGGGTATAGTAGCATGTGTCTGTAATCCCAGCTACTCGGGAGGGTGAAGTGGGAGGATTGCTTTAGCCCCAAAGGGTGAGGCTGCAGTGAACTGTGGTCATGCCACTGCACTCCAGCCTGGGCGACAGAGCAAGACCCTGTCTCAAAAAATGAAAAAGAAAAAGGAAAAAAACAGTATTTCCGAAGCTCCCGCTTTATGCTGTGCACTGTGTTGGCTGTTATGGAGAACGTAGGGGACTATAGAATATAGGATCAACATAGATCCTGTTTTCAAGGAGATTACAGTCTTGTAGAGAAGCAGGGTAGTAAAATTAAGAAAGGAGTGGGCTCCCACACTTACATTTAGTATAAGTCAGACATTTTATCTCTTTATTTCTTATCTTCACAACAATATTGCAAATAAGATATTATCCTTGTCAATTTATAGTATGGGAACAGTGATTGAGGAAGGTGAGTAACTTCTCTGAATTTACTCGGCTAGTAAGTTGTCAAAGCAGGATTCACATTCAGATGTTTCTCCCTTTAGAGAACCAAATGTTTCCCACTATGCCCACCAACTTCCTATTTCTAGCACACTAACCACTTTGTTTCTTAGAACGAGTCACTCAATCATTCTATAACTTAGTTTCTTGGTCTATAAAATGAAGAGGCTTCTTACCTGAAGCAGACATTCATTCTGTTGTCTTTCAGCTAACCAAGACCAGACAGGATGTCTAGCTGGGGTCACAGCTACACACTTGGGACCAGGGCTGTTCGAGTGCCCTACATTCAGTGGGGGGCACACCATTCAGAGTGCCTGAGCCTTGAAGAAAAGTAGCATTTGGGTGGACACAGAGGAAGTGGAGGGTCTTCTAGATTGAGGGAGAAGCCAGAACAAAAGCCAGCCTCCAGAGCCAGGAGTGAGGCTGGACTGTTTGCCAGAGAGAGAGTTGGTAGCGGTAGAGTGAAAGGGGCCTGATGTGCAACATTGGGAGTCAGGTTGTTTGGTCTCAAGATGAAGGTGAACCTTGAATACCACGTGTTTGCACTCAACTGAAAGGTTCATAGAGCCATTTTAAGACTTGCCAAATCACCGTGCCACTACTTACTGCTTCAGATTTTGAACTTGATACATCAGCTAGTTGAGATGCTTAGACTTTGTATGATAATAGCAAATATAACTGGTGGATTCCGCAATATTAATGATGTGGTAGTGCCTGACAAGTGATAGGAACCCACAAATTCCTGGTCATAACGAATACTTAATGAAGCATAAATGAATGCTTTTTGAGAGACTTGGGGATTGGCTCAGTTTTCCAGGTGGGTTCGTAAATTTGCCCTGAACTATCCGGTGTCACCTGGTTCTTTCAGACAAACTCTCTTAGACTAATAGGTGTGAGAGAGGGGACTGTTGGAGGGTGCCATGTGTGATTATAAATATCCTTATCAGTTGGCTATGTGCTGTGGTCTTTGGATGATCCATAAGGAAGCATAGCCAGGAGTAATTTGATATTTTAAAGGACACCAAAAATTAGAATCATGTTGTTGGAACATGTCTGAAAGAAACTTTTTTTTTTTTTTTTTTTTTTTTTTTGAGACGGAGTCTCACTCTGTTCGCCCAGTGCCCTGAGTGCAGTGGCAGGATCTCAGCTCCTATGCAAGCTCCGCCTTCCCGTGTTGATGCCATTCTCCTGCCCAGCCTCCGAAGTAGCTGCGGACCTACGAAAAAAAGGGGGCGCCCGCACCTCGCCCGGGTAGTTTTTTGTATTTTTTTAGTAAGACGGTTTCACCATGTTAAGCCAGAGATGGTCTCGAGCTCCTGACCTCGTGAATCGCCCGCCTCAGGCCTCCCAAAGTGCTGGGATTACAGGCTTGAGCCACCGCGCCCGGCCTGAAAGAAGATTTAATACTTGTTTTATTAAAATTCTGATAAGAGATACAGGTGAACTACCTTACTTGGCAAAACAGATATATTCTTATGGCTTTATGGGTTGAACAATATTTTAATATAAATATTTAAAGGGAACCTGTGATATCTGCAGCATACAAAAATCTTTGAAATAAACAATTTCCTTACTTTGTTTTATAATTTTGAATATTGGAATATAGAGCTTTATTAAAGGGGTAAACAAATTTAGAATATGCTATTAAATAATTGCATCTGGTGTTCAGCTATCATTTTGCTATATCTAGCTTTCAGTGACTTCCTTGGGCTCTTGGGAAAGAAATACACACACACACACACATACACACACACACATACACACACAGAGAGAGAGAAACATGTTTTCCAAACCTTCAAAGAAACTGTAAATATTTTGTTATATAATAATAGGAAAAGCAATGAAAACTAATAAAATGGATTTTTCATTTAGCAGTTCAAAAATATCTACTGAATAACTACTGAATGCCTGAGCTATTCTAGACATTGGAGATGCAGCTGTGAAGAAAACATACCAAATCTCTGCCCTCATGGAGCTTACCTTCCAGTGGGACAAAGATAGTAAATAAAAAGAACGTTTCAAAACGTAAAGTCAGTTATCTCAGCACATTATATCATTTGCTCACTGTTTTAAAAGCCTCCTGTCTCATATCAAGTTTTCATGTATGTATATAACTATATATTAAATATTTATTCTATTTCCTGATTCTACTTGTCTATCTCTGTCTACATTCTTGATTACTATGGCTTTAGAATAAAATTTAATATCTGATATAGCAAGCCTTCCAAATTATTCTTCTATAAAAATGGCTTAACTATCTTTATTCTGTATTCTCAATATAAGTTTTAGAATCAGTTAAGTCCCATGAAAACTCTGTTAGGTTTTTATTGGAATTGAATTGCAATTATAGGCCAGTTTGGGAAGAAACAACACTTCATTGATAATGAATCTTCTCATAGATAATCATGGTAAATTTCTCTGTGCTTAGGTCTTCTTTAATGTTTCTCATTACATTTTAATAAATTTCTTCATAAGTCTTGCCCATACTTTATTGGCTTTATTCTTTATAATTTTTATTGCTATTGTTGATATTATTTATTTTAAAACTACATTTTCTAAATGTTTATTACTGCTATATATGAATGCTATCTTTGTATATTAATTTTATACCCATCAACTAACTTTGCTGAATTCAGATATTAATTCTAATACTTTTTTAGGAGATTCTTTTGGATTTTCTATGAATAATCACATCATTTTAGAGCAGTGGTTCACAATTGGGAATGATTTTTTCTGCAAAGGGACAGCTGGCTATGTCTAGAGACATTTTTGGTTGTTGCAACCGGGATTGTTGAAATTTTGCAGCCATTTACTCAACAGTTATTTAACGCAGTACTACTAGGTATCAGGTCCTGTATTAGGGGCTAGATATTTAATGGTAGTCAAACAGATATGTTCTTACCCACTGCAGAATTTAGTGTCTAGTTTATACCCTGCAAACAGAAAACATAACTTCTTTCAAAGTACTCATGGAATATTTACAGAAAGTAATTGTATAATAAGTAAAAAAAAAAAAAAAAAAAAAAAAAAAGAACCTGACAAAGTTCCAAATGCAGAAGTTATATAAGGTATATACTTTTACCACTATATTATAAACATGGAAACTAGTAACAAGTGTTTAAACAAACTAGGCCAGTCAGGATGACTCAGGGCTGTAATCCCAGCATTTTGGGAGGCTGAGGCGGGCAGATCACTTGAGCCCAGGACTTTGAGACCAACTTGGGAAATATGCAAAACCCCATCTCTACTAAAAGTGCAAAAAAATTAACCAAGTGTGGTGGTGTGCACCTATAGTCCCAGCTATTCAGGAGGCTGAGATGGGAGGATGGCTTGAGACCAGGAAGTAGAGGTTGTAGTGAGCCAAGATTGTGCCATTGCACTTCAGCCTGAGTGACACAGTAAGACACTGTCTCTACAAACAAAAAACAAAACAAAACAAATAAACAAACTAATAACTCCTTGCTAAATGGAGATCACATGTCCTTAAATGCTTTATGTATTAAAAATAACAATAAGTAAACCTAGGATTTAACTCAGGAAGTTAGAAAAAGAACAACAAAGGAACCACAAGGATGACAGAAGGAATTAATCAACATAAAGTCAGAAATTAATTAATTGTACAGCAGAAAAAGAATGGAACTGACAAGTTTTAAAAAGCTCCTTTTTTTGGTAAAACAATAGACAAAGGAAGGGAAAAGAGTAACTTTACAATGGAGAAGCTGACAAACACTACTTGAGTCAGGTGATCAAGGTCAACATCAACAATGAGCCACACTGACAGTATATACCCTTGCTATAATGTGACGACAACACACTTTGTCTCTGTGATCATCATTCCCCCAATCCATACTTCAGCCTAATCATAAGAAAAACATCAGACAAATCCCAGTTGAGAGACATTTTAAATAATGCCTGACCAGTATTCTTCAAACTATCAAGCTCATCAAAGACGAGGAAAGTCTGAGAAAATGTTACAGCTAAAAAAAACCCAAGGACACATGACAATTAAATACAGGTAGTTTCCTAGATGGACTCCTGGAACAGACAAAGGACATGGGGTAAAAACTAAAGAAACCTAAATAAAATATGGACTTTAGTTAGTGATAATGGATCAATATTGTTTCATGCGTTGTGACAAATGCGCCATTCTAATGTAAAATGTTGACAGTAGGGGAAACTGGGTATGGGGGATATGGAAATTCTGTACCATCTTTGTAATTTTTCTGTTAATCTAAAACTATTGCTTTTAGTTTCTTAGTGTGGCAGTAACAAGTTAGCACACATTTAGTGATTTAAAATACACATTTATTTTCCTACAGTTCTACAGGTCAGAAGTCCAAAATGAGTCTTGGGGACTAAAATAAAGGTGATGGAAGAGCTGGTTCCTTTGGGAGGCTCCAGGGAGATTCCATTCTTTATCCTTTCTAGCTTCTAGAGGGTGACAGCATTCGTTGACTTGTAGCTGCATCACTCCAATTTTTCCGTCTACTGTCATATTGCTTTCTCTTCTGTCTGAACTTCCTGTGTTCATCGTGTAACTATCCTGTGATTACATGGGGCCCACCTGGATAGTCTGGATAATCTCCCTATCACATGACTCTTAATCTAATCATATCTGCAAAGTGTCTTTGCCTTATAAGACAACATTCACATGTTCTGGATTTTAAGACGTGAACATTTTTTGGAGAGCCAATACTCAGCCAACTACATTATTCTAAAATTAAAAGAAAAGGTTTTAAGAAAAAATAGAAAAATCTTTAGAAAATCTGGTTAGGACAAAAAGAGAACACACAATTAAATGCCAAAGACAAAGGGGATAGGACAGCAGCCACATAGATTTTAAGACTATCAGAGAAAAATACATATGAATATGAAATAATACTTTTCATTATCTAGATGAAATACATTACTTCCTGGGGCAACAGGATGTTATGGGAAAAAATTTAGAAAAAGACCCAGGCACAAATGGAAAATGTTGTCAAAGATGGCACTTGGATAAGATGTTTTTATAACGATTAGTTTCTATTTATTGAGTGCTACGAAGTAACAGACAGAGCTAGATTTCGAACCAGCATTTGCCTGGTTTCAAAGTCAATGTTCTTGATGTTGTCATCATTTTGCCTCCTGTGCATGTAGAAATCAGTCCTTTCATACCTTCAAGAAGCAGATTTTTCCTATTCTATGTACTATTCCATGGCAGAGCAGGAAAGCTACCCAACTCACTTTTAATTCCCCAATACTATGTAGCAAAGGCTGTAGAGACAGCCTCCACTCACAAGCTACATGATCTTAATGGAGTTAAGAACCCCTATGGAGCTTGGTTCCTTATCTACAAAATGTACATAATGGTACATCTAATTGTAAAATTACTATAAGAATTACATGAGAAAATTCGTGTAAGAATTTAAGTGCAGAAGAACATGGTATGAGATTGTGAAATTATCCCAACTGCCATTATTATTATTAATAATAAAACTTAATAAAGAGAATAAAAGAAAAAATGAATATATTTAAAATTCTAAAAAATGTATTAACCAATTGAATTAAAATATTTGAAAAGAATAATCTACCACAACCAAGTAGAAAATATCACTTTGGTTATATCAATAGATCAAATAAGAAAAACCATATGATCATTAAATTTTGAAAGGCATTGATAAAAATATTACAATCATTCTTAAAGGGAAAAGTCTTTCTCTCTCTCTCTCTCTGCTTGTCTCTCTCACTGTGTCTGTCTTCTGTCTGATTCTTTCTCTGCCTTTCTCTCTCTCTCTCTGTTTCTCACTGTCTCTTTCTGTCCGTCTCAAAAAAAAAAAAAAGATAGAAACTACCCATGAATAGAAGAATAGTTCCTTAACACATTAAAGAATATTTTACACTGATAGCCCATACTATTATTTATTGGGAAAATGTCACTAGAGACATTTCTATTAATATTAGGAACAAAACAGGATTTCTGCTATCCTTCCTATTGTTTAATATTATTTTTACAAGTTTTGATCACAGAGAAAAACAGAATATGTGATCACTGGAAAGGAAGGAACAAAGTTATTATTCGCAGACAGCATGATAATATACATACCCAGAAAAACTCTAGACAATCAACTGAAAAATAATTAAAATAGACTCCAGCAAGATGAAGGAACCTAAGTACAAATGGGCTTCAAACATACTGGCAATGATCAGAAAATCTAATGAGGAAAAAATCTCTTTCACAACAGAAATAGAAATATAAAACACCAAGAAATACAAGCTTAATAAGAAATGTGTCAGACCTTGTGAAAAATACTACAAGACTATATCAAGAAACATAAAATAAGGCTTAAAAAAGACATACAATGTGTCTGTGTAGACTATTATAAATATTTCAATTTTACTCACATTAATTTTTAGGTTTAATGCAATCTGGTAAATCTCAATGAGATTTCTTTTTCTTGGGAGTCTTGCTGGAAGAATGAACACATTAGAACAGCAAAAAAAAAAAAAAAAAAAAAATTTGGAAATGCAAGCTAGTAAGAGGGGGTGAACTTGTTTCACCATACAGAAGGTATATTGCAAAGCTACAGTAAAGGGTAGCATTGCTACAGTATGGATGGGTAAAAGAGAATAGCCCTGAATAAGGAAATACTTTATTGTATATAATGGCTTGAATACTAAAAAGGCAACATCACAAAACAAAGGAAGGGACAGATTACTCAATAAATGGAATATGGAAAATATCAGGCTAGATTCTTACCTTATCCCATAAGTCACACAGAATCATCAATTCCAGCAATGTCTAAATAACACAACATATATAGAAAATGAAACAACACAAATATACAGAGAAAATAAGGATGATTCTTAGGAGAAGGATCCTTTGGGCAAGGAAAATATCAATAGATTTGATGACAGGAAGTTTCAAAGTCTGTATATCAACACTATCTTTTTTTTTTTTTTTTTTTTTTTTTTT
>NW_016813373.1:3152379-3163719 GCF_001698545.2 Rhinopithecus bieti | reverse complement strand
GAGTGCAGTGGCCAGATCTCAGCTCACTGCAAGCTCGGCCTCCCGGGTTTACGCCATTCTCCTGCCTCAGCCTCCCCAGTAGCTGGGACTACAGGCGCCCGCCACCTCGCCCGGCTAGTTTTTTGTATTTTTTTAGTAGAGACGGGGTTTCACCGTGTTAGCCAGGATGGTCTCGATCTCCTGACCTCGTGATCCGCTCGCCTCGGCCTCCCAAAGTGCTGGGATTACAGGCTTGAGCCACCGCGCCCGGCCAACACTATCATGTTTTAAACTAAAAAGGAAGTATCACTAACACATAAGAATGACAAGCTTAAAAAACTGTTTCCCACTGATTATAGGCAAGGAGTTAATACCATTTGTTTTCAGAGTTCTTTTTTTTTTTTTTTTTTTTTAAACCTGTAAGAAAACTACATAGAAAAAAATGGGTTAAAAGGCATGGGCGATTGTAGAGGAATTACAGATGGTGAATAAAGATGGGGAAAACGCAATTTTCTCCCAAATCTCACAAGTCTAAACATCACATTTGACCGATTGAATTGTCAACTCAGGGCTACAGAGGGTCAGGGAGACGCTGTCATGTAACCTGGGGATGGGGGGAGATGGCGGGCGGGGCGTGCAGTGCTGCTGTCTTGCTGGGGAGTATTTGGCATCAGGCTTCAGGAGCCTCTTCTAGAATTCTGTCATTAGGAATGAGAAAGAGATGAAAACAACCCTTTTTGCACAAGAATATTCTTTACATTTTATTATATTAAAAGCTGGAAAGAAATGAAATGACAACTTGTATTAGAGCAATTAGGCCACAGTACGTTGATGTTTCTGAAGAATTCTGATTTTGATGAACATTAATTGTATGACAAATGTTTACAATATAATTTTTAGGAAAAGTGTAGAACTCAAAACTGCATCCTAGAGAGATTATCTCTGATATTTAGGACAGAGTATTTTAGCTGGAGTCTTTATATGCATTTTCAATACTTTCATGTTTTCTGTAGTAACATGCAGTATTTCCATAATCTAAAAAATAGTATAGTGGGTCTATATATATTTAAGATGCAATATTTGTAGTTGATCAGTGTGCTCTTCAAGAAATTAGTCAAACTTTGAAAATTAGAAGTGGATTTAAGTGGTATTTCAGGAATGTTTTGGTTTTATTTTGAAATGTGCACCCCTCTTTCTCTCTCGAAACTTGTTCTACATTCTCCAAGAAACATGGTTCTATATGCTGCCCATTGTACTTATTACCCCCATGTTTCTTTTCTTTAAGGCAAGGAGTATATTTAAGTCTGGCTTTTATTTTACAAGTTTATTAAAAGATTTTAAGATTTCATTGTGCTAAAATGAAAAGATGTTAGCAGCAGAAACATATTTGGTTGCCTAGGTAGCAGAAATGCTAACAACTCTATCAAATATAAGATTTCTAAATAAACCCAGATCTAAATTAAAGTGGTATATCCAAATGGTTAAAAAGTGAAAAAAACATGTAGAAAGCTGACGAGGAGAATCAGGAACTTGGAATGAAGAGGAAGTGCTGAATAGATATTCACATGAGCAGTTCACAGTACCCAGCACACATACATAATCCTCACTGCAGCATCTTGAAAACATATTTTGTAAATTTTATATGTTTGTAAATTTTACAATAATATAAAATTTGAAATATACAGGAAAATATGGAGATTAAAAATAATCACCAATGGCCGGGTACAGTGGCTTAGGCCTGTAATCCCAGCACTTTGGGAGGCTGAGGCGGGCGGATCACGAGGTCAGGAGATAGAGACCATCCTGGGTAACAAGGTGAAACCCCATCTCCACTAAAAATACACACAAAAAATATTAGCCGGGCGTGATGGCGGGCGCCTGTAGTCCCAGCTACTCGGGAGGCTGAGGCAGCAGAATGGCTGAACCCAGGAGGCAGAGCTTGCAGTGAGCCGAGATAGCACCACTGCACTCCAGCCTGGGCAACAGAGCGAGACTGTCTCAAAAACAAATAATAATAATAATAATCACCAATAATACTACTGTTTATTTCAGTGGAGTCACTTCTGATTTCTATTCTTTTCTCATTCTCTACCCCTCATCCCCCATCTCTCTCTCCACACACCCCCCTACTATACACATATACTGTTTTTAAAGATATTTACTGATAACCCTAAATAAAATGTTGTATCTTAATTGCTTTTCAGAATGAACGATCTCTGAGCATGAGGGAACTTGGATGTTTGCACCCTAGTGTAAATGATTCTCCAATCTCTCATCTGGGGGTCCCCCAGGGCAGTAGCCAGCTCTCCTCATGGACAGCTGCCTGTACACTCAACCTGAGAGTTAATGAGCCTTACACATGCAGATGAAGCTTTTATTGCTTCTTTCTTTCTTTTTTTTTTTTTTTTTTTTTTTTTGAGATGGAGTCTCGCTCTGTCGCCCAGGCTGGAGTGCTGTGGCCAGATCTCAGCTCACTGCAAGCTCCACCTCCCGGGTTCACGCCATTCTCCTGCCTCAGCCTCCCGAGTAGCTGGGACTACAGGCGCCGCCACCTCGCCCGGCTAGTTTTTTGTAGGTTTTAATAGAGACGGGGTTTCACCGTGTTAGCCAGGATGGTCTCGATCTCCTGACCTCATGATCCGCCCGTCTCGGCCTCCCAAAGTGCTGGGATTACAGGCTTGAGCCACCGTGCCCGGCCTTTCTTAAATATGAAGCAAAAACTTTTTTTCTACTACATAATTTGATTTTATTTCAAAATTAGAGTATTATCTCCGTGTTTCTCCTAGTGTTCCTTTTAAAATTTCTTCTAAAATGAAAACAGGATACGTGTGCAGAATGTATAGGTTTGTCACATAGGTATACGTGCGCCATGGTGGCTTGCTGCACCTATTGACCCGTCCTCTAAGTTCCCTCCATGCAAAAACATTTTTTAACAAATATTTATTAAATACCTACAAGGTGTTGAAGAGAGTTCTTGGCATTCAAGTGAACAAAATAGACCAAAATTCCTGCTGAAGTGAAGGAAGAGGGAAAAAACATAAGTAAATTATTCAGAAATTAAGAGCTTGATATGTGCCATGGACAAATATTAGGTAGGGAAGGAAGAGACACTGAATGCTGGGGCAGGTGTGCGAATTTAGCAGGGTGGTCAGGAAAGGCCTTACTCAGATGGTGACACCTGTGCAAAGACACTAGACAGTCACAACATTCCTACTAAAGGAGCCTACTGGGCACCAGGAAGGGTAAGTGAAGGGTTATGCACATCTAAGCGTACCTTAGTGAAGTATAGGTTGTGAGATCGTAGTTTGCAGCAGTGGGGCAGGACTGGAGGGGTGGGGGAAAGGTCACATACAAATGGATGAGATCCAGCTTAGCAGCAAATTTTTTAACAGTAACAGTGAATGCTAAAAGAAAATGGATCTATGTCTTTAAATTATGAGGTTGAAAATGCCTTCGATCTAAAACATAATCCTCAGCCAAGTGATTAACTCAATAATAAAATCTATTCAGATATACCAGTACGTTAAAAACTTATCTTTCATACATCCTTCATAGGAAGTTACTTGAGGATGTGCTCCTCAACAAATTGAGGGTATAAATTAAGAAAGCATACTGATGGGAAAATAAGTTAGATGGATTCAACAGAGAAAATATAAATAATAAGTGTACAGAGAGGAGGAGGGACAAGAGATGAATCACAGCCCAACTTCAGCAGATATCCAATAACTAATGTCTAATGCAGATCAATCAAGAAATAATGGTATAACCTGAGAGATGATGGTGACCATTTCCATCTCCAATGTTTATAATCTTGTCAATAGAAACTGTAGAGCAATGTTTCACCATCCAACTGGCTGTCAATAGTGAAGGAATAAGTGAAGAACGAGAACACAGAATAGAGATGAAGCAGAAATGCTAGACATCATATCAGGGTTGCTGGTTTGAAGTTAAATAGAACTGAGAGGATTTCCCAAACTAAAAAGGACAGTGCTTGCAAATATCTCATAGAGTGTGGGACCTAGGAAAGGAAAGATTTCTTAAGGGCATTTTCCCTGCCAGCTTACCATGCTGACAGGAATGTAGAAAATATAAAATACACTCATATTATTTTTGCTTGTAGTTTAAATTTGTATAATACTGTGAAAGTAAATTTATCAACATTTCATTCATTCATTTAAGGTTTTTTTTTTTTTTACATACCTACTATATATCAAGTCCCATTGAACTAATGGAACTATAAAGATTAAAAAAATATCTCCCGGCCGGGCGCGGTGGCTCAAGCCTGTAATCCCAGCACTTTGGGAGGCGGAGACAGGCGGATCACGAGGCCAGGAGATCGAGACCATCCTGGCTAACACGGTGAAACCCCGTCTCTACTAAAAATACAAAAAAACTAGCCGGGCGAGGTGGCGGCGCCTGTAGTCCCAGCTACTCGGGAGGCTGAGGCAGGAGAATGGCGTGAACCCGGGGGGCGGAGCTTGCAGTGAGCTGAGATCCGGCCACAGCACTCCAGCCTGGGCGCAGAGCGAGACTCTGTCTCAAAAAAAAAAAAAAGAAAGAAAGAAAAGAAAATATAATTATTGTCTAGTGAGTTTAGCCTTAGGAAATCTCTCTTAATAAAGAAAAAGAATTAAGCAAAAAATACATATGTATTGAAAACATTTTTGGTGAGTCAGCTTTGAAAATGTCATATAGGCCTCATCTTCAAATTAACCTTCAATATTAAATGACTCTTAAACTAGTGCAGTTTCTTTATCAGTCGACTGGAGAAAATAATGCTTACTTTAAGGATTATAGTGAGAATTAGAAATACTATACATACAGTTATTAGCATGTAACAGATGTGGTTGCTGGAATGATGATGATGATGATGATGATGATGATGATGATGAAAATTTACGTATAATTCTTTGCACTGGTGCAGAAGAATCAAGAATGAATCTAGCACTCCATACACTAACCTTTCAGTGAACCACAAAGGGCTGGAGCTGGCATGTGCCTTAGAGACCAGTCCACCTTTCTCATTTTATAATGGAAAAAAACTGAGGCACAAAGAAGTTAAATGATTTGTCTAACATTCTTCAGAAAAGTCTGCATGAAGCCTCAGAACATTATCTTAGAGACCCTGAGAAAGGATCTCTGTGTCTTGAGGCAAGAGATGCTGGTGAATTTGAGAGCCTTTCACTTTTTCTGAATTATTTAAAGAATGTGTCAGCAGAGTCCTGCTTACAAACTGCAGACAAAATGCACTTAGGAGATTTTGTCTTCTAAAATCAGTTATTAGCCCAATCAGTCATAGTACTGATTATTCTAGAAGCTAAAATAAGAACAATAAAAACTTATATCTTGGGGTACAATACTGCCCGAATCAAGGTGATGTTTTCCTGCTTTTTAGCATTAATAGTATTAGGCCATTTTCTATTATAATTCTATAATCTGTTACATCCCACAATTGGTGAGAAGGTTCAAGGAGACATTAGTGTAATAATTAGAACTTAGAGAGGGAAAACACTCTATTTCCTGCTATCACTTTTTCCTTTGCCACTTCTGACAGATAGGAAAGAAATTACTTCGGTCAACACAATCCAGAGCCATGAACAGGCTCTATGTAACTCATTGGCCTAACTATGATCTCTTCATTACGGTCCTGTAGTCAAAGGTAGGAAGCATTTACTAAGTGTGCATCTGTCACTCACAGGCTTTCTCTTGTCCCATGTCCTGTTAAAAACAAATTCTATCTCTCCTATTAATGCCTCTTTTCTCTAGTGTGCTAAAAATATATGAGCTTATATTCTTTGAACTTCAATTTTCTCAACTTTAAGTATGGAATATTAGTATCTTTATAAGTGGTTGGCTGAGATAATTTAATTAGCTACTCTAAATAGTAAAGGCTATTGACAAAATATATATATTAAATAATACCAATACTCACCTTCTCCTTCTTGTTCTTTCTTCCCTACTTCCTTCCTCTTTCCTTTATCCCTTTCACTTTTCCCCTCTTCTTTCTCCCTTTCTCTCTCTTTCCTCTCACTTCCAAACCACAGAAACATGGTGATACTACAAAGATCATGTGTATTCTACAATGATCATGTGTCACATAAGACACAGTCCCTACTCTTTTTGTGATATAACTTCTGTTTTGTTAACTAGAGGAGAAGCATCCAATTAGAGGTTTGGACCAAGATATTTCCATCTCTAAAATTTTACAGTTCTTTGTTATGGAACCAGACTATCTAGTTCATGGTAGATGTATTCCTAGGGATAGTTTGGTTATAAAAAAATTTTGCTTTGGGTTGTGGGCTTGACTGTTTCTGATCAAAATCACTAATTTCCTTTTCTTAAGAGAGAATTAGAAAGCTGCCTAGGTTGGGGAGAACATACATTTCCAATGTAATCTTCCACATTGTTCTACAGACAAGAAACTCAAGTTGATTTATGTTTCTTCATTTTCTGAAGAGAAGGATGGATACGTCATGTGCTCTTTTTACCTACAGCAAATTTTGGGTTGAAACGATTCTTCAGAAAGATACGTGTCTTGAGAACCTACCAGGAAGTTTAACGTAAGTAGTGGTGTTTGTCTCCAGATTTTGTATTTCAAATTCCTATTGAACTACACAATATTGTGCTGTGGTATTGGTGTTTCACTATTATTTTTTTCCCCTAGGATTTGGAGACCTGAAGATACAAAGTCAAATGAAGAAAAAAAAGGAGAAATTCTCAGAAATATTTTTACAGTAGGAAAATTATTTAGGTGAATAGTATGCTTCTTTGCATTAGCCACTGACTTCATGGAAAGAATATAGACTTACATATATCACAGCAAAATAAGTATCATGAGTATAGGAAATAAAAGAGGGTAAGAAAGAGGGAGAGAAGGAGCAGAAAAGAGAGAAAGAGGAGACAGATGAATAAAAATGGATTATTTTCTGATCTCATGGGAGTGAAAATCCTGAACCATCAAAATCTAAGCTTTGCTTTGGCTACTGTAGATATTATTTACCTTCTCATCACACTGAGGTGTCAGAATGAAAGCTTAGGTTGGGGTGGGGGTTAGGGCATTGCTATTAAAATGATATATCCGATACAGAAGAAAAAAGAGCAATATGCAGAAAGTGCTGAATCACCAAGAGGTACAAGGAGGGGAGACGGCTGAGAAGGCTTTGTCCACCCAATGTTAAGTTTTTCTGGGTTGTTCTTCTGCTCTCCAACCTCCCCAGCTCCTAATAGAGCTACCAAAGTCCTTTCTGAAGGAAGATGATCCTGGTCACGTTTTTGCCCAAACACTCATAAAATCATAATGGCGTGTCCAGATAAATGGATAAACAAAATGGGATTTATACAGATAATGGAATATTTTTCAGTCTTAGAAAGGAAGGAAATTCTGACACATGCCTACAGCATGGAGGAACCTTGAGGACATTATACTGAGTTAAATAAGGCAGTCACAAAAGGACAAATAGGGTATGATTCTCTGAGGCACCTAGAATAGTCAAATTCCTGGAGACAGAAAGTAGGATGGTGGTTTCCAGAGGCAGGGGTGAGGCGAAGGGGGTAGGAATTATTGTTTAATAAGTACAGAGTTTCAGTTTGTGAGATGAAAAGGTCTGTGGATAGATAGTGGCAATGGTGGCACAACAATGTGAATTTACTTAATGACACTGAACTGTACACTTAAAAATGGTTAAGATGGTAAATTTTATGTCATGTGTATTTCACCACAATAATGATAATAACAAATTACCTATTTAGGTCAGAGATAGCTGCAATGAAGAAAATTTCTTTATAAAAATAAGTTGTCTCTAGATGAACCAACACAGGGAAAGGGAGAGGTATACTTACTGCAAAAGGTTCCTGCTGTCTTGTATATATGTTAATGTTCAGCAAAAAGACAGAAAAAATATATATATGATGTCTCATATGTATATGTAATGTAGGGCAAATATCATCAGGAAACTGAGGTTCAAAGGGATTGGGGGTTATTATTCCCATTTTATGTATTAGGAAGCCGAGACTCACAGAGGACAGAGGCTAAGAGTGCAGTTCAAAGTAACACAATGGAAAAGCAGCCAAGGACAGATAAAACCTCATTCTTACGATCCCAGAGACAATGCTGTATTACAGAACAAATTGATTCAATTCATTTAGACAATCAGAAGACAGCTTGCCTATTCTTACAATGCGGGGAAGGCGGGGTGGGGGTTTTAGGTCACATAAGGAATTTGATGCCAAGTCTGTGTCAAAGCCCATACTCTCTTCCACTGCACTTGCTTTAAGGGCTAGTTTTCACTCAGTTGGAAGTACTAAAGACCATAGCTCCATATGTAGGAATATTTGAGGAAATACAAACATTGTTCAGTTGTGGGAAGAGAAAGCGGGAAGAAATGATTTCTAATAAGATGAGAGAGATAGATAATCTACAACGAAATAAGATAGTTCCACTTAACTCCTGAAGATCATTTTGGTTTTTTTACCCACGTTGACTTCTGAATTTGAAAGCTCAATAGTATGTGATATGCCTACTTTATTCCCATACTTCCAAAGCTGGCAGAAGATCAAACGAGACCTAAGCCAGCCTTTTCTAGATGTTCTGATGATAATGGAGGGATGTGACATTCATTTTAATAAAAGACAGCATAGCTCGAATTGAATTGAAAATGTAGGGATAAGAGCTTCACCTTCTCCTTAACAATATCAACCATCTTCTGATTGTCTAAAGGAAATGAGTCAATTGTTCTGTGATAGGAAGAGTGTCGCCTCTGGGATCCTAGGAATGAGGTTTGATCTGCCATTAGCTGCTTTCTAACTGTGTCACTTTGAACTGCGCTCTTAGCCTCTATGAACCTCAGCTTCCTAATACATGAAATGGGAATAATAAACCCCAATTTATAAGATTGTTGAAGGACTGCATTACATTTAATAACATAGTATATGTAAAAGTGCTGGGCACATTTTAATTTAAAATGAAGTGGTTGATAATTCTGTGTGAAAAAACAATTTATTTTTCAAGTAAGTGCTCTTCTGTGTGTCAGAACAAGGGTAGGCAAGTTCAGGCCTATCTATTATAGATCTCTGATAAAGTTGCTGGTAAGGAAGGAAAATGTTTAATAAAAAACGAAATCTTTGGATGCTTTGAAGCGAAAGGGTAATTGGAAGCATATTAACGCCAAATGGAGATCTAATGAATATATTAACATGGTGCCCTACCATTGTCTCACACCTTAGGAAAATTCTTTTAAAAAGGTTTGCATCTAAAATCTTTAGAAAAAATTTGTGGGTATTAGTTAATCATATTTATTTAAAAATGCTTTACAACACAAATATCTTATTTCTTAGCATCCTGCTTGCATCGCGAGGCAAATAGTTCACTTGACTTGAGCCAACAAGTAGCTGGGCAGATTCAGAACACATTTGTTAAAAGTGAGATTCACGATGAAAATATAAAGCCACCACTTCTTTTTTTTTTTTTTTTTTGAGACGGAGTCTTGCTCTGTTGCCCGGGCTAGAGTGCAGTGGCCGGATCTCAGCTCACTGCAAGCTCCGCCTCCCGGGTTTACGCCATTCTCCTGCCTCAGCCTCCGGAGTAGCTGGGACTACAGGCGCCCGCCACCTCGCCCGGCTAGTTTTTTTGTATTTTAGTAGAGACGGGGTTTCACCGTGTTAGCCAGGATGGTCTCGATCTCCTGACCTCGTGATCCGCCCGTCTCGGCCTCCCAAAGTGCTGGGATTACAGGCTTGAGCCACCACGCCCGGCCTGAAGCCACCACTTCTTTTAAAGCTATGATTATTAGTTTCAGTGGAGCTAGAACCTGCCTTTATAGTTCCTCATCAAATTTTTTTTTTAGTAAATGAAGGTGGCTTAAAAACTAGTTTTGAATTCCTGGTCAGAACTGTCAGTCAATATTATACCTGGTGAGGGGGAGCTGGGAAATGGAAAAGTGGATGCTTTTTTTCTTCTTATGAAAATGTTGTGTATCTGTATCCCTAATTTCTACATGAGTTTTGAGATAGGAAGTCTAGGCTATTGCTAAACTACCCATCCTACTTCATGGAGTGGAAATCAGAGCTGGGTAGGAAAGTCATACCTGTAGATAAAACAAACAACTAGTTCCAAAATGCATAGGTGTTGGTATGCTTACAGTCATGGAACTCATTAGCAGTTTACTGGCTATATATTTTGTTTTTTGCCCACCTAAATGAAAACAGTAATGCTACAGAGTACTGTGTGAGGCAGAGCCAGCGTGTTGATAGTTTTAACAGAGAGGAAGCAGTGCTGTGCCTTTCTGGTCAATATAAATGTTTAAACACACTGGACCTCTGCGTTAGAATTCCTAAAAGGCAAAATAGTGGAAGAATTTAATTTTTCTCTTTCGTTAACAAATGTTTAGCATTAGCACCAATTATAGGGGATGAACACTGATGTGGCAAATGAACTTCTCTATGAATTATGGTAAAATTATGTACTTATTAATAACAGCATTTAAGATCAACTGGAAATTTGGTAACATCAGTGGTTATTTTTAATAACAGTATCTTACTTTTAGTTTTGACATTTATATTTTCTGGGAGTCTTAGGGAGGAAAAAGAAAAGCAAAAAAATAATACTGTGGGCATTTTCCTTTCTCTCTCTGTCTCTCTCTCTCTCTCTTAAAGACTAGTCAAGTACAGTAGTGGGAAGGGTGAAAGAGTAGAACAAGGACTTTGATCTGTAACTGATTGTGAACAATCAACTGAGATAACTCACTACCCTTGGATCAACCTGATAGTGACTTTTATAGACCAACATGTTCCTGATAAAATTAGGCTCTTCTCTTTCCTCTTTCTCCCTGCTTGCTTCAAACCCTGAGGTTAATGGTGAAACACTGCAGGACACGAGTTGAACGTGACATCTTAATTTGATCATCTTAGTTATCTGGAATCTGCTGACTGACAAAATTCCAGTGATAATTTGATATGTGTTTAAAAAGTCAATAACAAGGAAAAAAATTCTATTCTTCTTATCCTCCCCTCTTGCCTAACTGGCCACTCAACTAATGGTTTGCACATCTATTCCATTCTAAGACCCAGAACCACACCTCAAGCCCTCTCTGGCAGCTCTAGCTTCCTTCGCCACTTTATTTTACATTTAAACAGACAGATTACTCTTCCACACCCCTGAAAGAATTTGTGTTTTTAACTAGATGCCAAATAATGAAACTTAATGTCACTAGCATTTTTTTAAACAACTGCTCATTCCTTATTGTAGTTTGATATTGTTATTCAACTATTGTAAATAAATGCTAATTAACAAAATGTCAGTTGACTTTCAAAGCAGCTGCAGATGTCTTTTACCTTTCTTTTCTTTTTTTTTTTTTTTTTTTTTTT
>NW_016813373.1:3131144-3151171 GCF_001698545.2 Rhinopithecus bieti | reverse complement strand
CAGGATGGTCTCGATCTCCTGACCTCGTGATCCGCCCGTCTCGGCCTCCCAAAGTGCTGGGATTACAGGCTTGAGCCACCGCACCCAGCTACATATGTCTTACATAGCATCAAAGAGCAGCCAGGACATCCAGGATGTGAGATGCCAATATCTCAGAGAAGAGAGAAACTAATTGAGAGGACCCCAATGTCCTCTGTGCCACATTCAGGGATTTTACTAATTTTTGGCATGAAAAAATGTTGAGAATTGAGCAGAAGGTGGATGTTAAGAGGTAGAGCCAGCAGAACTTTCAGCAATCTCATAGAGAGAAAAAAATTAGAGTTTAGGACTGCCAAGGGAGACAGGACCTGAGAAGCCAAGATCTCTGAGAGAGGAGAGGCATGACAATACTCTGGCTTTCACCTAGAGGTGTTAAATCTGTTGTTTCACCTAGAAGTGCTAAATTCGCTTTCACCTAGGTTGTTAAATTTGTAAGATACATAGATAAGCGGTTAAAAGGTAAAGCAGAAAGCAGGTGAAAAACAAAAAAGAATTTGGGGCAGTCTCATGGGGATATCTCCTTAGGAGATAGAAAATGGAGCTCTGCAGGATCTGCCAAGGAGGCAGAGCTTTAATCAAAACCCTAGGCTCTCAGTTGGTGTGCCAGAGATATACAAAGCCTTACTAAGGTTACAACAGACTTGCGTCAGCTTACTCCTTGGTTTTATCAATGTGATCTCCTTTCCTATAGCTGCCTGTAGAGGACAGGATAAATTTCTCTGGGGAAAGACAACATAATTCTAAACGTCTACAGTTTCTCATTAAAAATTCTGTACATTCAATAAACTATTATTATACATATCAAGAAACAGAATTTAAAAACAAGAGAAACAGATTCATAGTTAACTCAGATATGAGAATTATGAGATATGGACTTTTAGAAAACTAATATGCTCAAGAAAAATAGATGTCACAGCAAAAATCAAAATAGACAAACAGAACTGTGTCAAACTGAAAAGCTTTTGCACAGCAGAGGAAACGAAGTGAAGCGAGAACCTACAGAATAGAAGAAAATATTTGCAAACTACACATTTGACAAGGGTGTCAGGCTTCTGAGCCCAAGCCAAACCATTGCATCCCCTGTGACTTGCACGTATACGCCCAGATGGCCTGAAGTAACTAAAGAATCACAAAAGAAGTGCAAATGCCCTGTCCTTGCCTAACTGATGACATTCCACCACAAAAGAAGTGAAAATGGCTGGTCCTTGCCTTAAGTGATGACATTACCTTGTGAAATTCCTTTTCCTGGCTCAAAAAGCTCCCCACTGAGCACCTTATGACCCCTACTCCTGCCTGCCAGAGAACAACCCCCCTTTGACTGTGATTTTTCTTTATCTACCCAAATCCTATAAAATGGCCCCACCCTTATCTCCCTTCGCTGACTCCCTTTTCGGACTAAGCTGGCCTGCACCCGGGTGATTAAAAAGCTGTATTGTTCACACTAAGCCTGTTTGGTGGTCTCTTCACATGGCCGCACAATACAACATAACTCTAAATGTCTACAGTTTTGCATTAAAAATTCTGTACATTCAATAAACTATTACTATACATATCAAGAAACAGAATTTGAAAACAAGACAAGAGAAACAGATTCATAGTTAACTCAGATATTAGAATTATGAGATATGGACTTTTAGAAAACTGATTAATATGCTCAAGAAAAATAGATGCCACAACAAAATAAAATAGACAAATAGAACTATATCAAACTGAAAAGCTTTTGCACAGCAGAGGAAACAAAGTGAAGCAAGAACCTACAGAATAGAAAATATTTGCAAACCACACGTTTGACAAGGGGTTAATATCCAGAATATATGAAGAACTTAACGGCAAAAAAAAAAAAAACAAAAAACAAAAAACAAAAAAAAAACTCAACTTAAAAATGAACAAAAGACCTTAATAGACATTTCTCAAAAGAAGACAGACAGTTGGCCAACATGTACATGAAAAAATGCTCAACAACACTAATCATCAGGAAAACACAAATCAAAACCACAATGAGATACCATTTCACTCCAGTTAGAATGGATTTCATTAAAAAGACCTAAGAAAACAAGTGTCGGCAAGGATGTGAAGAAAAGGGAACACTTACACATTATTAGTGGGATTGTAAATTATACAGCTACTAGGGAAAAAACATCAGGATTCCTTTAAAAGTTAAAAAGAGAACTTCCATGTAATCTAGCAATCCCATTACTGAGTGTATATTCAAAGGAAATCAAATTTGTAGACAAAGTGGTATCTATGTTACCTGTTTATTGCAACACTGTTTACAATCACTAAGATATGGAATCAACCCAAGTGTTCAATAATTGATAAATGGATAAAGAAAATGTAGTATACATATACAGTGGGACATTGTTCAGCTATAAAAAAAAAACATAAAATTTTGCCACTTGTGACTATATTGATGGTATTGAAGGACCTCATGTTAAGTGAAATAAGCTAGGCACAGAAAGACAAATACTGTATGATATCACTCATGTGTAGAATCTTAAAGAAAAGAAAAGAATTTATTTCATTGATGCAAAGACTAGGGAGGAAACAGGGGAGCAGACAATGGGGAGAGGTTGGTCAAGGGGTACAAAGTTACAATTAGATAGAAGAAATAAGTTCTGGTGTTCTATTGCATAGCAGGATGAAAATGGTTAACAGCAAGGCGTTGTATATTACAAAATAGCTAGAAGAGAGCCTTTTGAATGTTCTCATTACAAAGAAATGATAAATGCATGAGGTGAAGGATACACTAAATACCCTGATTTGATCATTATACAACACACATGTCTCAAACCGTCAAACTGTACCTCATAAATACGTACAATCACGTGTCAAATTTTTTAAAAAAGAAAACCAGACATCAAGAGGGAAATTTTTTTTTTTTTTTTTTTTTTTGAGACGGAGTCTTGCTCTGTCACCCAGGCTGGAGTGCTGTGGCCGGATCTCAGCTCACTGCAAGCTCCACCTCCAGGGTTCACGCCATTCTCCTGCCTCAGCCACCCGAGTAGCTGGGACTACAGGCGCCCGCCACCTCGCCTGGCTAGTTTTTTGTATTTTTAGTAGAGACGGGGTTTCACCGTGTTAGCCAGGATGGTCTCGATCTCCTGACCTCGTGATCTGCCCGTCTTGGCCTCCCAAAGTGCTGGGATTACAGGCTTGAGCCACTGCGCCCGGCCGAGAGGGAAAATTTTCACCAGAGAAGCAAAGGTCATAACAGCATCAAATGAGAGACAGAGAAAGAGGGTGGAATAGAAGGTCCCACAGATCTTCTTCCCACCCCTGCAAGGATGCCAAGTTAGAAACTACGTACACAGGAAAAACGCCTTCATAAGAACCAAAAAATCAGGTGAGCACTCAGAGTACCTGGTTTAAACTTCATATTGCTGAAAGAGGCACTGAAGAAACAGAAAAAAAAGTCCTGAATTGCTGACACCACCCCTCCCCAACCCCCAGCAGCAACAGAGTGGTGTAGAGAGCACCGGGGGAGGGAGAACACAGCAGCTGTGAGACACTGAACTCAGTGCTGTCTTGTTACAGCAGAAAGGAAAACCAGACCAAACTCGGCTGGAACCCATCCACAGAGGGCACATTTAAATCAGCCCTAGCCAGAGGGGAATCAGTCCCAGCCATTAGAACTTGAGTGCCTGCAAACCTCAACATGGAGGGCTACGGTGCTTCGTGTCTTCAAGTAAACTTGAAAGGCAGTCTAGGCCATAAGGACTGCAGCTCTTAGGTGAGTCCTAGTGATGAACTATGCCCAGAGACAGTGGACTGTAGGGGCATGCAACATACTGAGACAACAGCTGGGACAGCCAAGGGAGTGCTGGCATCATCCCTCCCCTAAACCTAGGCTGCACAACTGTGACTCCAAAAGAGACCCCTTCCTTCCACTTGAGGAGAGGAGAGGAAAGAGTGGGGAGGATTTTGTCTTCCATCTTGGATACCCGCTCAGCCACAGCTGGCTGAATAGGGCATTGGACAGAGTCATGACTCTCCTCCTCGTTCCAGGCCCCAGATCCCAGATGACATTTGTAGACACACCCTGGGTCAGAAGGGAACCTACTGCCTTGAAGGAAAGAATCCAGTCCCAGAAGCATTCATCACCTGCTAACTGAAGAGCCCTTGTGCCTGAATAACCAGCAGCGATACCCAGGTACTACACTGAGGGCCTTGGTGAGCCTCTGAGACTTTCTGGCTTCATGTACCAGCATGGCCACAGTGAGGCAGAGCATCAGGTGTGCTCTTGGGGTCCCCAGTTTTAGGACTTACCTCTCAGATAGCATTTCTGGACCTACCATGGGCCAGAGGGCAGGCCACTGCCCTGATTGGTGAGTCCCAGGCCAGGCAGCATTCACCACAAGCTGACTTAAGAGCCCTTGGGCCTTAAAGGAACACTATCTGGTAGTCTGGCAATACTCCTGGTGGTCTAGGGTGGATGGATATGGGGTGAGGCTCCTCTGCTTTTGGAAAGGGGAGGGAAAAGTGGAAAGGACTGCATCTGGTTGTTTGAATGCCAGCTCAGCCACAATGCAATAGAACACAAAGAAAGACTTCTAAGGCTTTTGACTCCTATCCCTGATTCCTAGACAGCACTTCTGGACCCATCCAGGGCCTGGAGGACCTCACCATCCTGAAGGGAAAAACATAAGCCTAGCTGGCTTTGCCATCTGCTGTTTAGAGTCCCAGAGCCTTAAGCAAACATTAGCAGTAACCAGGGAGTGATTACAGCACAATTTGGGCAAAACTTAGCACTGTACTGGCTTCAGGTCAGACCCAATACAATCATAGTGGTGGTGGCCACAGGGGTGCTTGTGTCACTCCACTCCCAGCTTTAGGTGGCTCACAGCAGAGAGAGAGAGAGAGACTGTTTTGGAGAAAGTAAGGGAAGAGAACAAGAGTCTCTGCCTGGGAATCCAGAGAATTCTCCTAGATCTTGTCTAAGGCCATCAAGGTGTACCTCTGTGAGTCTGCAAGAACCATAGCATTACTGGGCTTGGGGTGCCCCCTAAAGTAGATCCAGCTTAGTTAACAACATGCAAGTTCTTTCAAATATCTAGAAAGCCTTCCCAAGAAGGACAGCCACAAATAAGCCCAGACAGTGGAGACTACAATAAATAATTAACTCTTCAATGCCCAGACACTGAAGAACATCTCTTAGCATCAACACCATCCAGGAAAACATGACCCCACCAAATGAAGTAAATAAGGCACCAAGGACCAATCCTGGAGAAACAGAGATATGTGACCTTTCAGATAAAGAATTCAAAATAGCTGCATTGAGGAAACTCAAAGAAATTCAAGATAACACAGAGAAGGAATTTAGAATTCTATCAGATAAATTTAACAAACAGATTGAAATAAAAAGAACCAAGCAGAAATTCTGGAGCTAAAAAATGTAATTAGCATACTGAAGAATGCATCAGAGTCTTTTAATAGCAGAATTGATCAAGAAAGATTTAGTGAGCTTGGGCCAGGTGCCGTGGCTCACACCTGTAATCCCAGCACTTTGGGAGGCTGAGGAGAGTGGATCACCTAAGGTCAGGAGTTTGAGACCAGCCTGACCAACATGGTGAAAACCTGTCTCTACTAAAAATACAAAAATTAGCCAGGCGTGGTGGTGGGTGCCTGTAATCTCAGCTACTCAGGAGGCTGAGACAGGAGTATCACTTGAACCCAGGAGGCAGAGATTGCAGTTAGCTGAGATCGCACCATTGCACTCTAGCCTGGGCAATGAGGGTGAAACTCCATCTCAAAAAAAAAAAAAAAGAAAAAAAGAAAAAGATCTACTGAGCTTGGAGACAGGCTATTGTAAAATACACAGTCAGAGGAGACAAAAGAAAAAATAATAAAAGGCTGGGTGCGTTGGCTCATGCCTGTAATCCCAGCACTTTGGGAGGCTGAGGCAGGTGGATCACCTGAACTCAAGAGCTCGATACCAGCCTGGCCAACATGATGAAACCCCATCTCTACTAAAAATAAAAAAATTAGCTGGACATGGTGGCAAGTGCCTGTAATCCCAGCTACTCAGAAGGGAGACTAAGGCAGGAGAATCACTTGAACCTGGGAGGCAGAGGTTGCAGTGAGCTGGGATCATGTCACTGCACTCCAGCCTGGGCAACAGAGCAAGACTCTGTCTCAAAATAAAAGGAAAAGAAGAAAAAAGAAAAAATAATAGAAAACAATGAAGCATGCCTATAGGATCTAGAAAATAACCTCAAAAGGGCAAACCCAAGAATTATTGGCCTTAAAGAGGAGGTAGAGAAAGAAATAAGGGTAAAAAGTTTTTTTTTTTCTTTTTTTTTGAGACTGAGTCTTGCTCTGTCGCCCAGGCTGGAGTGCAGAGTGCAGTGGCCGGATCTCAGCTCACTGCAAGCTCCGCTTCCCAGGTTCACGCCATTCTCCTGCCTCAGCCTCCTGAGTAGCTGGGACTACAGGCCCCTGCCACCTTGCCCGGCTAGTTTTTTGTATTTTTAGTAGAGACAGGGTTTCACCGTGTTAGCCAGGATGGTCTCGATCTCCTGACCTCGTGATCCACTTGTCTCGGCCTCCCAAAGTGCTGGGATTACAGGCTTGAGCCACCACGCCCGGCCAAAGGTAAAAAGTTTATTCAAGGACATGATAACAAAGAACGTCCCAAACCTAGCGTAAGATATCAATATCCAAGTACAAGAAGGTTATAGAACACCAAGCAGATTTAACCCAAAGACTTCCTGAAGGCATTTAATATTCAAACTCCCAAAGGTCAAAGATAAGAAACGATCCTAAAAGTAGCAAGAAAAAACAAATTACATACAATGGAGCTCCAATATGTCTGGCAGCAGACTTTTCAGTGGAAACCTTACAGGCCATGAAAGACTGGCATGACATTTTTAAAATGCTGAAGGGAAAAAAACTTCTACCCTAGAATAGTATATCTGATGAAAATATCCTTCAAATGTGAAGGAGAAATAAAGGCTTTCTTGGACAAAAACGTTGAGAGATGATTTTATCAATACTAGACCTGTTCTACAAGAAATGTTAATGAGAGTACTTCAATCAGAAAAGAAAGGACATTAAGAAGCAATAATCACCAGAAGAAACAAAACTCACTGGTAATAGTAAATACACAGAAAAACACAGAATATTATAACACTGTAACTGTGATGTGTAAACTACTCTTATCCTAAGTAGAAAGATTAAACAATGAACTAATCAAATATGATAACTACAACAACTTTTGAAGACACACTCCATACAAAAAGATATAAATAGAAACAACAAAAAGTTAAAAGCAGTTGGATGAAATTAAGGCATAGAGTTTTATTAGTTTTCTTTTGCTTGTTTGTTTATGCAAATAGTGTTCAGTTGTTATCAGGTTAAAATAATGGCTTATAAGATAGTATTTGCAAATCTCATGATAACTTCAAACCAAAAAACATACAGTAGATACACAAAAAATAAAAAGTAAGAAATTAAATCATATGCCCAGAGAAAATTACCTTCACTATAGGAAGACAGGAAGGAAAGATGAAAGAGAAGACCATAAAACCACCAGAAAACAAATAATAAAATGGTAGGAGTAAGTCCTTAATTGTCAATAATAACATTGAATGTAAATGGACTAAACTCTCCAATCGAAAGAGACTGGCTGAATGGATGAAAAAACAATATCCATTGAGCTGTTGCCTGCAAGAAACACACTTCACCTATAAATACACACATAGATTAAAAATAAAAGGATGAGAAAAGATATGCCATGCAAATGAAAGCAAAAAAAAAAAAAAAAAAGAGCAAGAGTTGCTATACTTACATCAGATAAAATAGATTTTAAGACAAAAATCCTGTAAGAAGAGACAAAGAAGGTCACTGTATAATGATAAAGGGTTCAATTCAGCAAGATGATATAACAATTATAAATATATATGCACCCAGCACTGGAGCACCCAAATATATAAAGAAAATTTTATTAGTGCTAATGAGAGAGATAGGCACCAATACAATAATAGCTGGAGACATCAGCACCACACTTTCAGCATTGGATAGATCTTCCAGACAGAAAACTAACAAAGAAACATCATTCTTAATCTGCACTATAGACCAAATGGATCTAACAGATATTTACAGAACATTTCATGTAAGAGCTACAGAATACACATTCCTTTCCTCAGCATATGGATCATTCTCAAGGATAGACCATATATTAAATCACAAAACAAGTCTTCAAACATTGAAACAAATCAAAATAATTTCAAGCATTTTCTCTGACCACAATGGAATGAAATGAGAAATTAATAACAAGAAGAATTTTGGAAACTACACAAATACATAAAAATTAAACAATATTCTCCTGAATGACCAGTAGGTCAATAAAGATATTAAGAAGGAAATTGAAAAATTTCTTGAAACAAATAATAATGGAAACATAACATACAAAAACCTATGGGATACAGCAAAAGCAGTGCTAAGATGGAATTTTATGGCTATAAATTCCTACATCAAAAAAGAGGAAAAACTTCAAATGAATAATCTAATGATGCATCTTTAAAGCCAGAAAAGCAAGAGCAAACCAAATCCAAAACTAGTAGAAGAAAATAAATAATAAAATCAGAGCAAAGATACATGAAATTGAAATTAAAAAACACAAAAGATCAATGAAACAAAAAGTTGGTTTTTTGAAAAGTTAAACTTTAAGATTGACAAACCTTTAGCCAGAATAACTAAGAACAAAAGAGAGAAAATTCAAATAAATAAAACCAGAAATGAAAACAGAGACATTTCAACTGATACTGCAGAAATTCAAAGGATCATTAGTGGCTACTATGAGCAACTATATGTCAATAAATTGGAAAATAGAAAAGAAATGAACAAATTCCTACATACATGTAACCTACCAAGATTGAACCAGTAAGAAATTCAAAACCTAAATAGGCTAATAAAAGTAACAAGATAGAAGCTCTAATATAATGCCTATCAGTAAATAAAAACCTGGGACCTGATGACTTCACTGTTGAATTCTAGCAAACATTTAAAGAAGAACTAATACCAATCTTACTCAAACTATTCCAAAAAATAAAGGAAGAAGGAATACTTACAAAGCCATTCTGTGATGTCAGTATTATCCTATACCAAAAGCAGATAAAGACACATCAAAGAAGAAAACTAAATGCTAATATCCCTGGTGAACATTTATGTGAAAATCCTCAGCAAAATACTAGCAAATCAAATGCAGTAATACATTAAAAGATCATTCATCCCGACTGAGTGGGATTTATCCTTGGGATGCAAGGATGGTTCAACATTTGCAAATCAAGCAATGTGATACATCATATCAACTGAATAAAGGATAAAAACCATATGGTCATTTCAATTGACGCTGAAAAAACATTTGATAAAATTCAACATCCCTTCATGATAAAAACACTAAACAAACTGGGTATTGAGGTAAAATACCTCAACATAATAAAAGCAATATAAAACAGACCCACAGCTAGTATCATACTGAATGGAGAAAACTGAAATTCTTTCTTCTAAGATCTGAAACACGACAAGGATGACCACTTTCACCACTGTTATTCACCATAGTACTGGAGGTCCTATTTAGAGCAAGCAGACAGGAGAAAAAAATGAAAGGCATCTAAATTGGAAAGGAAGAAGTCAAATTATCCTTGTTTGCAAATAATATGATCTTATATCTGGAAAATCCAAAGACTCCACCAAAAAAAAAAACCTATTAGAACCAATAAATAAATTCAGTAACATTGCAGGGCACAAAATCAATACGCAAAGATCAGTAGCATTTCTATATGCTACTGATATAGCATATAGAAAATATGCATCTATTCTGAAAATATAGCACATATTCTGAAAAGAAATCAATAAAGTAATCCCACTTATAACAGATGCTAATAAAATTAAATCCTGGAAATTAAATTAACCAAAAAAGCGAAAGACTTCTATAATAAAAACTAAAACATTGATGAAAGAAATTGAAGATGACACACACAAAAAGGAGAGATATCCCATGTTCACAGACTGAAAGAATCAATATTGTTAAAATGTCTATACCATCCAAAGCAATCCCACAGATTTAATGAAATTCCTATCAAAATACCAATGACATTCTTCACAAAAATAGAAAAAATATTCTAATATTTATATGAAACCACAAAAGACCCAGAATAGCCAAAGCTATCCTAAGTAAAAGACCAAATCTGGGGAATCACATAACTTCAAATCACATCACAGAGCTTTAGTAACCACAACAGCATGGTACTGGCATAAGAACAGTCACAAAGACCAATGGAAAACGATAGAATACCCAGAAATAAATTCGCATACCTACAGTAAACTCATTTTCAACATAGGTGTCAAGAACATGCACTGGGAAAAAGACAGTCTCTTCAATAAATGGTGTCGGGAAAACTGGATCTCCATATACAGATGAATAAAACTAGACCCCTATCTCTAACCATATACAAAAATGAAACCAAATGAATTAAAGACCTAAATCTAAGACCTAAACCTATGCATCAACTAAAAGAAAACATGAGGGAAACTCTCTAGGATGTTGGACTGGCCAAAGGTTTCTTAAGTAATACCCACAGGCACAGATGACCAAAGCAAAAATGGATAAGTAGGATCACATCAAGTTAAAAACCTTCTGCGCAGCAAAGCAAATAATCAACAAAGTGAAGAGACAATGCTCAGAATGGGAGAAAATATTTGTAAACTCTCTGACAAGGGATTAATAACCAGAATATAAAAGGAGTTCAAGCAAATCTATAAAAATTTAATAATTCAATCAAAAATGGGCAAAAGATTTGAAAAGACATTTCTCAAAAAGAAGACACACAAATGACAAACAGGCATATCAAAAGTTGCTCAACATCACCAATTATCAGAGAAATACAAATGAAAAACTACAATGAGATTTATCTCAACCCAGTTAAAATGGCTTATATTTCAAAAGACAGGCAATAACAAAGGCTGGCGAGGATGTGGAGAAAAGAGAACCCTCTAACACTGTTAGTGGAAATGTAAATTAGTACAACCCCTATGCAGAACAGTTTAGAGTTTCCTTAAAAAACTAAAAATTGAGCTACCAGTGGAATCCAGCAATCCCACTGCTGGGTATATACTCAAAAGAAAGGAAATCAGTATATTGAAAAGATGTCTACACTCCTATGTTTGTTGCAACACTATTTACAATAGCTAAAATTTGGAAGCAACCTAAGTGTCCATCAACAGATCAGTGGATAAAGAAAATGTGGTACATATACACAATGGAGTACTATTCAGCTATAAAAAGAATGAGATCCTGTCATTTTCAGCAACATGGATGGAACTGAAGATCATTATGTTAAGTGAAATAAACCAGGTACAGAAAGACAGACATCACATGTTCTGACTAATTTGTGGAATCTAAAAATGAAAACAATTGAAGAGTAGAAGGATGGTTACCAGAGGCTGGGAAGGATGGTGGGAGGGGCGGGAAGAGATGGGGATGGTTAATGGGTACAACAAATATAGTTAGAAAGAATGAATAAGACCTACTATTTGATAGCACGATAGAGTGACTATAGTCAATAATAACTTAACTATATAATTTAAAATAACTTAAAGAGTGTAACTGGATTGTTTATAACTCAAAGGATAAATGCTTAAGGGGATGGCTACCCCATTCTCTATGATGTGCTTATTTCACATTGCATGCCTGTTTCAAAACATCTCATGTACCCCATAAATATATACACCTACTATGTAGCTACAAAAATAATAAATAATAATAATAATAAAAAGTATCAAATAAAACTTCTAGAACCAAAGAATGAGACAACTGAAATTAGGACCAAACTACTTATTAGACATAGCAAAAAAGGGGGTTTGTGAACTAGAAAATACTTCAGTTAAAATATTAAAATTGAACTTCATTGAGTAAAAAGACCAAAAAATGTAAATAGCATCATGAGGGCTATATAGAACACAGAGAAAAAGTCTAACATACATATCATTGGAGGTACAAAAGATAAGGAGAGCGATAATAATGCAGAAGCAATATTTGAAGATACAATGGCTGCGAATTTTTCAAAACTGATAGAAGATATCAGGGAAGTACCACCAACCCCAAGTTGGACAAATACAAAGGAAATCACAATTAGGTTCATGATTATAAAATTTCTGCAAACTACAGCCTTAAAAGCATCAAAGGAAAAAGACACATCACCCTTAAAGGAACATCAATAAGACTGACAGCTACTTTTTCCGAAGAGAAATAGAAGCCAGAAGGCAATGCAATGACATCTTTAAAGTGGCGAAAGAAAACATGGAAGACAAAAATTCCAACCTAGAGTTGTTTATTCAGTGAAAACATCACTGATGTGAAAATGAAATATGCATCTTTAGGGATAAGCCAAAACAGAATTCATCACCAGGGGACCCACAGTAAAATAAATGCCTAAAGGAATTCTTTGGACAGAAGGAAAGTTATCCTAGCAGTCCAAGAGGGAATGAAGAGCAATAGAGAAAGCAAATGGTAAATCTAATGCATAGTTACTGTCTTATGGGGCTTAAAATATAAAGAGAATTTAGATTCATGAAAATCATAACACAAAATTAAGAGGGGAAGTATAATTGGAATTAGTGTTACATTGTCTATTATAGAAAACAACAAAAATCCTATTGAATTTGTCAAGCCAACCCTCTGGGTTCTCGTGAAGGCATCTGGGCAGAACCCAGCCAAAGTGAAGTTAGTTAAAAAGAGGTTAGAACAAACTGAAACTGAAGTTGAAAACTTGAATTCAGCCACGGCACATCAAGTGAATTTGACCATAAGACCAAAATCCTAAACAGGACAAGGGTATCAAAGTCCTGGTTATTTGAAGAGCTTTTAGTTAAGAGGCAGAATGTAGCACCAAAACTGGATTGAAAATTTAAAAAAGAAGATACGTTTTCCTCTTATCCTTAGCAATATGAACACATATTAACCACAAAGTTAGCCATGCCTTGAGAAGTCTGTGGAATTTTGGATCCAAGGAAGTTAACTTATCATTTATCAGGTACTTGCTAGTTGTGAAATATTGAACACCTCTTCTCCAAAAATTGGGCTACTGATATCTAATTCTCTCTTTTGGTGTGTCGAATCTGCTACTAAAAATATTTATTAAATTTAAATTTTTTGATTGTTCTATTTTCCCTTTGTAGATGTTCTACTGGTTCTTCAAAGAAAAATCTACTCTGTGATTATGTTATGGTTTTCTGCTACTAAGTTGATCTTTATTTTTTTCCTTAAGAATCATAAACATTCTTGCTCTATAACTCGTATATGATAAATCTAGTAGCTGAAGTATTTGGAAATCTGTTTAAGCCTAATTGTGATTTCCTTTGTATTTATCCCACTTGGTGTTTGTAGTACTTCTCTGATATCTTTCATCAGTTTTGAAAAAATGGCAGCCATTATATCTTCAAATTTTGTTGACATCATGGTTGATGTGCATTTTTCTAGATGAACCAGGAACCATGAAAAATGCATTAACCCCATGGTGAAAGTGTCTGTGCTACTAGATAAAACAAGGAAGAAAATACTTTCCCCGACTCAGAGCCCTATTGGACAAATGCCTTCCAAGATGTGAAAGAGACTAGAAAGTAGTCCTGGGTCCAGGAGTGAAGAGTAAAGAAATAATACTATCATTTCTTGGTAGAGAATCAGCTGCTTTACACATATGCCATTTTGTTTATTAATCCATCTGAAAATTCCCTGGGGGTTTTGAGCTGGCTCTTTGCCTGCAGATGAGTCTGTAACTCTGTGACAATTAACTGTAATGACTTCGAGACAGACTCTTCTCAATCACCGCCCAGTACTGGACTGCCAAAAGCCATCTGCACCTGGGTGGCTGGGTAACAGCACCCCCATTTAATTTGGCTTTTCATGTGGAATCGACTGTCCTCTCTCTTAGCTGGAGAGCCAAGACGACTCTAAATTCCCTTCTGTGATGTGGAGTGGTAGGAAAGGAAGGGGGAGTATGTGGGAAAATCTGAGGGGCTCCCTTCTCTAAGACCAAGACACAAAAAGCCCCTCTATTCCTGACCACCTGGGCTCACCAGGCTCATTATGTGAAAGCTCAAGGGTTGACCACGCAGTCAGAGGAACACAGAGCATCAGAGAAGAGAGTTCCTATGTGGCCAGTTCCTGGTGCCCCCAGAGAGAGAGGCGGGAGACCTCTGGTAATTTTCCGGGCACTCAGCATGTACTGCAGTGCCCTTCACACAAGCACAGTGGCCAGGGAGCCAGATGGGCTCTATTCCAGGCAAAGGCAGAAAAGTGACCAGGGTCTGGACTCACTCAGCTCCTTAGTCTTTCTGCTGGCCCTCTGTTTTTGACACTGGATTTACCTTTCATTAGTCCCCAAAGGGAGGGCGCATCCCAGCTGGGGCCTCTGGAAGCTGTGGATTTGCTGATTTGCACCCTTCTTGTGCATATTTTTATGTGGGCTGGGAAAACAGATGGCTCCATCCAAGTTGCTGAAAACCCAGCTGGTTATTGCTGCACTAGAACGACCTGAGTTTGGGGATCTGAGTTTTCCCTGCCAGAGCCTTGGGCAAGTTGGGAAACATGTCTTTGAATTAGAGCACAGGCGGATGAGGTCCAAGATGCTGCATCCCCACTGTGTCCTGTGTGCTGTGGGAAATACAAGAAAAGCAACATTAAGCACAGGACATTACACACAGCACCCCTGTTCCCTTACATCCTTTGTTTTTAATTAGGCAGGTTAAAAATTGATTATGAAACAATATTATCATCCCCCTTTTTCTCTCCCACTTTTAAAACCAAATTCACTCTATCCAATTCTAAGTAATGCTGAAATAGACTTTCATAAAATAAATTCACAAATCATATCAATCCACCATTTATTGGGCACCTACTTTATCCCAGGAATTATGCTAGGTACTGGAAATTTAAAAAACGAATAACACGTTGTCTCTATAATCTCATAGTCTAGGAGAGATACGTGTAAAAGAAGATACGTGTGAAAAAAATATGTAAATGTTGCAATAAAAGTAGCTACAAGAGTGATAGGGAATATGAAGAGGGATATTTCTTTTGGGGGAACAGCAAGACCTAGATCTAGAGTGGCAATACTTAAGGGAAAATAAGACTTCATCTGGGGGATGAGGTGGGAGAGAGGGAAACTACGTTTGTGGAATACGGAGGCCTGCATAGGACACTGATGGCTGCTCTACCGTGTGTAGTCTCATCAGCCCTTCCTTCTTAACTCTGATTTATTCAGGGATCTACCTCTACTCACTTGATTCTGGGGAAGTTGACCCTATCCCCAGCTTAGAGGCAGATCCCAATTAGTCTAAGATAAACATGGCAGTCACATTCCTGTGATTGGTGGATTTAGAAATGGGTACATGATCAAATGCTGGCCAATGAGACATGAAGTCTCTTGTGGGGTATCCAGGAAAGATGTCCCCATAGGAGAACAACATATGAAGAGATAGTTCCCTTTCTTCCCACAGATGTTACCCTGTTTACTGCAATTAAGGGGGGTTTTCAGCAGCAGAGAGACATAGTTTGACTGTAGGTTTAGGGTAGCCAGGGCAGGAAACATCACTGGGAAGTAGCTGGAAGTATCTGGGGAAGGACCTCGGGTTCGTCAAGTTCCCACCTCCCAAGGTAAGCAGATGGGGTTATTCCCACAGTGACAATGGCATGTGACAACTAAACTAAACATCTTGACTCAAGGTGACCTTGTGCTAGAAAACAGGGTAGCCAGGTGAGGTGACATAGCTCTAAGGACAGGGGTGGCTCATTTTAGTAAACATTCTGCTAAAATGACACCCTCTATGGAAACTCTGAAGCTGTGTACCAGTCTTTTCAATCATGAGTTGTAATCACTCATGATTGAAGTAAAGTGTGTAAAGTGCTTAGCACAGTATCACAGATGTGGTAAGTGTTCGGTACATATCAGTACCAGCATTACCACACGCAGCAAAAAATCATTTCTGGAAGCCAAGGATAGCAGAATAATCTATAAAAATAATCCCAGGGAGATTTCCCTTTCCTTTGCCAGTTGGGAAGCTGGTTTGCCTAGTTGTATTTTGATTTCATTCCTAACAATTACTTTAGTCTTCTCGTAAGTTTTTCCTTGCACTCTTGGGACCTTTGGGCCCACAACTCCAGCATGGCTCTGGCTGCAGGCTGCAGTTGATCTTACTGATCCAAATTCTCAAATTTAGGTTGCTGATTCCACAGGCGTGAACTTCTTGGCTCTGTGTCTGGGCTCTCTGCTTTCAGTTAGACAGGAAACCAGGGCTGGGCAAGCCTCCAACGTTTTAGATTGGCCTTCTGTTCAGATAAGCTGCTAAGGATGTTTCTACTTGGGAACAGTAACAGCTCAAGTTCTTTCCTGGGTTTTAACTTGTGCCTTTGTGACATACCAACAGATTTAGAACTGACGTTATGATTGGAGTGAAAATACCCACATGTGACTTGAATTAAACAGAACTCCACTGATCAGAGCCACAAGGCCAACTAATCTCAGGGTGTTAAGCAGAAATTCTCTGAGAGGCACCAAGCAATCTATGCTATGGGAGATAAGTCAGGAAAAAGAGGTCTTTAGCCTGTGTGCTTATTTTTAACTGAGTTCAGTTTCACGTTGGGATACAAAGCAGTTTCTTTAGGATCTTAGAGAACTAGCCCAGTAGGGTAGGAGTTCAAATCCCCGCTCCATCGCTTATTAGGTATGGCCAAGTCATTTCTCTGATCCTCAGTTTCTTGACTGAAACAGATGATAATAACTTTCATAGGATTAGTGTGAGGATCAAATTAGACATGTGCCAGAGGACTAGAACATAATAAATGCTCAATAAATAGTGGGTACTATTTCTAAATCCCCAAGGAGAGGTGACTGCTATTGTGTAAATGTATTTTACAAGTTCAGAAAAAATGAGGTTAAGAAAAATAATGAAAACTAGCATTAATCAAAAATTTGCTATGTTCCAGGCGCTTTTCCAAGTATTTACATGTGTAACTCATTGAATCCTCCCAACACTTTTTATTATTCCTTTTTTGTGTGTGTCTGTCTCATTCTGTCACCCAGGCTGGAGTGCAGTGGTGTGATCTCAGCTCACTGCAACCTCCACCTCCCAGGTTCAAGCTATTCTGCCTCAGTCTCCCTCCTGAGTAGCTGGGATTACAGACATGGGCCATCCTGCCTGGCTAATTTTTGTATTTTTAGTAGAGATGGGGTTTCACCATGTTGGCCAGGCTGGTCTGGAACTCCTGGCCTCAAGTGATCCACCCCCTCGGCCTCTCAAAGTGCTGGGATTACAGGCGTGAGCCACCGTAGCTGGCCTATTATTCCTATTTTACAGACGAGGAAACTCAGGCACTAGGAGATTAAGTAGCCCATCTAAAATGGTGAGCAAAATAGGTGAGCAAAATAGGCCTAAGCTTTTAGTCCTTCTGATAGACCAGTTTGCTTGAGAGAACAAATTCTTTCAGACATTGTCATTATACTTGATTCTTTCTGGATCTTTCATATTGGCTACCCAGGCTTAAGAATTTCCCTGTGCTCCCTAGAAGCAATATATTAGGGAGAAGATAGTTCAAGCACTGCTAAAACTAATACTGGTATTTTCCACCTCAGTTGGGAAGAATGAATATAGCCCTGGGAAAGAAATTCTTATTTTACCTTTGCAGTCAATTCAGCTTTATAAAAAACATAGTACAACAAACAAACCAATCAACCTTCAAAAACTAGATAACCATGAACAAATCAAAAAAAGACTCTCTGGCTGCATCCAACTTTTGCCCCTTTTGGAAACAGAGCATGGATCTTATCCGGACATGGAGATCTCTTCATTCAGGTTCAGCTTTATTTAAATATGTGAGTTGAAGTTATTGATGAAGATTTGTTCGGCAAACCATTGAGCATTTAATATGTGTACAACACTAACAGACTCAGTGGTTGTAGAGAAATAACATGTGTCTTGGGTCAGGTCTGAACTTGAGGGACTGACTCTAAGATAAGGTGTTTCCAGCCAAGAATCTGAAATAGAAGATTCAAGATTGTTCATCTCTAAGAAGAACCACAAGTCCAGCCTTTGGGGGCTGGCACTCTTCAAAACATGCTCTTGACTGTCTCTTACCCATTTCGTCAGCTCTCTTTCCAGCCTCATTTGAGTCCTTTGATTTTGTTTTCATTTATTGATTATCTGAGAAATGGCTCTCAAAATATAATTTATGGGACTCAGGTAAACCCAATTCCTTAAAGTTTAAAGCATTCGTGCTTAAAATTGGACGGTAATAATACATTTTCTAGACATATAAATAACTGCTTATTTCATCCCATGATTTCAAATCCCAAGCAACTTGCTTCTCTTACCATTATTACTCTACCTTTTCCCTCATTCCTCAACCCTGCAATTTTTTCTCTCTGCCTGTCAAAATCCTGCATCTTTTCTCAAGGCCCTGATGCCATAAGTCAATTCCATGAACCATAAGGCAAAATCAATTTCTAACCATTTTACCACTATTATATTATTGTATTCTCACCAGTTTAGGCAAGGTGTTGAAATGCTTTTGAGGGAGAGCAGTTGCAGAGCAGCGTCCTTTTCCCCTCAATTCTGTCTAAGGGTAGAAACCCAAGAACCACTTGTCTAATAAATACTCTCCACTTGCCAGGATTGCCATTAGTAACTGTAATCAAATGAACCTTTGCTAGATGCTACAGGGGAGCTATGATGCAATTATCACTAACTGAATTGTTCCAGTTGATTCCTGGGTGTTACTGGCTTTGTTTATGGCTCAGATGAGCACATTTTAATGATCCAGATAAAATGAGCACAAGCCGCCACTTCCAGTAAATATTAATTTTGAATAAATAAATGCAAATGGAATTGCTGGTGACAATGAATTCTTTTTGATTTTAGCCTCCCTGATTTACTTTTACATTCGTGGGCACTCTTGCTAAAAGAGGAAACAACTGTTGCTGTTAGAGATGGTGGCCAGCTTTCACCTAAAATCATTTCAACCCTGCAAGGTGCAAGTGAACCCAAGTTAGCGTTTCAGACAGCAAACCTTCCAAATGAAAGTATATCCTGTATTAGCCAGGAAACATCTGAGAAGATGTCCATTCTCAAAAGCATGCCATTTGCTTGTATAACAACGCTGAGAACATACAAATATTATACATTTCAACAAAGTTCCACACATTAGAGAACAGACTCCTAGATATCTGAGATGTTCAACACGATTCAGTTTTATTTGACATATTTCAAGTCTAGCGTTTCAAACAAAAAGGAAATTCATTGCCTTAGGCCAAGTTTTTACTTCTCCAATTTCCTAAAGAGAATTATCCTGCAAAATTTTGAAGAATTTGCAATCAGGACTTTCTCAAGAACTTTCAAGAGTTTCTTTTTTTCTTATGTAAAATGTTCAAACCCTCAGGCCTACACAATCTGGCGCCAATGAACCTTTCTAACCCTCCATATTTTCTGATACTCTTTCCCTTTTCCTAGTACCTTATGCTCCAACTAAATAGCATATAACTGACTATTGTCTGAAATAATCCTATACTTTCCAATTCTATGCAGTTTGTTCCACTGAGCACTATCACTCTATTCTACCCTTCCTCTCATCCCCCAGTACCCTACAAGGTCCTACCTCTCCCTTCCAAAAATCCTGCATCCCCTATCAAGGCCCAGATTTCATGAGTCATTCCATAAACCATAAGCCAAAGTAAATTTTTAAAAATGCTACCACTATTATAATATTACCCATATATAACTACCTATTATAGTTATTTTCTGCTTATAGTTTATTCCCTTTTGAGGTCCTCTGCCATGTCCCAAGGCTGTCACATGGTACATTCTCATTAAATGCTCTCATGTGTGTTGAATTACATTGAAATGATGGTTATAGTTTACTGTTCTTATTATTTATTTATTTATTTATTTATTTATTTATTTATTTTTTGAGACGGAGTCTCGCTGTGTCGCCCAGGCTG
>NW_016813373.1:3125224-3128666 GCF_001698545.2 Rhinopithecus bieti | reverse complement strand
ATGCTCTCATGTGTGTTGAATTACATTGAAATGATGGTTATAGTTTACTGTTCTTATTATTTATTTATTTATTTATTTATTTATTTATTTATTTTTTGAGACGGAGTCTCGCTGTGTCGCCCAGGCTGGAGTGCAGTGGCGTGATCTCCGCTCACTACAAGCTCCGCTCCCGGGGTTTCGGCATTCTCCTGCCTCAGCCTCCCGAGTAGCTGGGACTACAGGCACCCGCCACCTCACCCGGCTAGTTTTTTGTATTTTTTAGTAGAGATGGGGTTTCACCATGTTAGCCAGGATGGTCTCGATCTCCTGACCTAGTGATCCATCCGTCTCGGCCTCCCAAAGTGCTGGGATTACAGGCTTGAGCCACCGCGCCTGGCCTGTTCTTATTATTTATAGCATTATCAAAATAATTGATCTAACAAGTATCTTAATTATATCAAAGTTATCATATACATGATTCTTCCTTTACATGGCCTAATTTTATTTTCCCTACATGAATTCAGAGCTTGTATCTCGGTGTTTTATACCCTTTCAAACTGGCCTTTTATAACAACCCGATCTATTATATTGAATAAGGTATGTTTTCTTTCTTAACAGATGATGAGCATCAACATGTTTGCTGGATACAATGTGATAGGCAAAGTGACTAATATGAACAAAATAGTATATGTTGTCTCAGAAGTTTACAATCAAGTCAGGCAAAAGATATTAAGACATAAAGAATTTTTAGGGAACTATAAGTAGTCATGGTACCAGATTATAGTGCAGAAGAAAACTGAGGAAAGAAGAGACAAGTGGGGATTGGAGTGGTGGGGTAGAGGTCCTGGAAGAGATGGAGTTGGGGTAAGCCTTGAAGACAGGAAGAAAGTCTGGCATAGCATAGAGAGGAGGGCATTGTCTGCAGAGTGAGAAGCTGGACAAGGCCACATGCTGGCATGTGCATGAGGAAAGTGGGAGGGATGTGGGCAGGCTGATGGGACAGGAAGGGAAATAGCCAGCTAAACTGCAGTGAACAATCTGTGTTGGGTAGATGGGGCAAGAAGCAAAGTAGTAGGTAGATTTAAGTTAAATAGTTTGGATGCGGTCAACCAATGAGGCATTTTAGGAAAGGCATTTTAAGAAAAACAAACACAGAACACAGAACAAAACAAAAAGGCATTTAAGGAAAAAAACAAAACAAAACATTGACAGGGAACCGTTATAGATTCTTGAGTAAGTGCAAGGTGAGAGCAAGCCTTTCCCTTTATGAAGATTAGTGTGAACACTGATTGCAAAATTGGTTGGAGAAGGAGACTAAAAACAGGGCAGGGAAGTGACAGGCCAGCACTGTGTTGCAATGGGGAGGTGAGGAGGTGAAGCCCTAAAATGTCAGGGAAGGCCTGGAGAGTTGGAGATGACCACAAGGCATTCCAAAGGAAGAGGGAATCACTATAAGCTTACTCATTTCTGAATTCACAGCCCTTAGCAGTTTATAGACACTTAATATATTTTTGATCAATATATAAACTCAATATATAATTGTCTAGCCACCATCCAAACATGTTCTGAGAAAAAACGTTTTCTCTCTCTCCCCTAATGGACAGAAAAGTCTATCTTCCTTGCTACAGAAGTCACCAGGCTGGAACCCTGGGTCTTTCTTTGACTCCCCTGTCTCCCTACAGTGAGCCTCTCTTCCTCAATAAGTTCAAATTCAGTGGTGGGTGTGGTCATAGGGAGAAACAGTGGATACCATCAGGACTCCATGGTCCCAAGGAAGACTTTCTGAAGGAGGTAACTTAAGATGGCCAGAAGTGAGTGAAGAGGGTGGTTGTGAGTGAAGCCTTTCAGGTGGAGGCAGAAGCTTGAACAAAGATGAATAGGAGTGAGAGACAGGTTTCTAAGTGGGTACTGATGAGTGGCATTATGTGTCTTGCAATATGTTTGCCAGAACAATGCTTTGATAAATTGCACTCCTGCCCCGTCCATCACCCAGCACCTACACCGGAACTGCAAAGGAATGCTAAACAGCAAGAACAATGCAGGTATAACTGGAATCAAAGAACCGAGCTCTGAAATTTGCCATAAACTCTGAAAGAGATTTTCACTGTTTCACTATTTATCTACTCTGTAATTGATCTTGAACTATTTAATGATGCATATGCAGACAAGGTGAAAACATCCTGCAGAGAGAATACAAATGTGAGCCCTTCATCTGACAGATGAGATAGGGCAGGAAAACTGTAGACAGAAATGAAATTCTGTAAACCCATCCTACTGCCAGTAGCCCCTATGAATGTGAAACATTGATTTACTGCTACCACCATTCTAAATTCTGAATAAATTTCCTCGATACCATCTAAGCATCTGGTGGGTTGAAATTTTCAGGGACAAGATCAAAGATGTCCATCAGTTATCAAAAACATACTGAGCTTCTACTAAGTGCTAAGCACTATGACAGAACCACAATGGTTGGGAGAAACAGCAACAGTAGGTGAGTATCAACATTAATCTGAGACCAATTTTTTTTTACAGACAACTCATTGAGGGTAGGTATTCTTCAGACAGATCAGGTAATCAAAGGATACTGCACAAAACTATGCTTAACATAGGAGTGAAGAAACAGTATCTCCACAAGAAGAGAATTTCTTAAGGAGTTCTTAGGTTCTAACTGAAGTCCATTGGGAGTCAGTGGATGAGTGGCAGGTAGCTAGAAGAACACTTGAGGAATCATAGACAGTTTCAACCTAGCTTTTACTCTCTCTCTGGGTGCAAGCGAGCTGTAGGTGCAAACAAGCCATGGGTGCAAGCCGTATGTACAACATCATCAGGGTAGTTATACCTTTTACAGATAACAGTGGCTCTGAGCCAAGCACAAGCTCATGTGGGTGATCATCTAATGTGCCTCACATGGCATAGTTACTTAACTTGTGGAATTGTGCGCCTGTGCTCCAAACTCGCTGAGTCATGGCTGGACTGGCTATCTGCCTTTGCCTATTCTTGACTGCAGCACATCCATTTTTCTTACACTCCATCCCCTAGACCAAGGGAGATGTAGGCATTAGACACACAGGTCTGACATATAGGCCTTATACATAGGCTCTGGGCACACAGGCCCTGGACACACAGGTTCAACACATAGCCTTTACATTCCACCCCCAGGCTGAGGGAGTTTTGTAGTGGGGAGATGCACCCATGGGGTGGAACTCTGTACCCGAAGGCCACAGCAGTAACACAGGGAGCAACAACTCCAGGTTATAGCAGGCAACCACCCCATGGTGATGTTACCCCAGTGTTGCTTTATACACTGTCAGGTTTTTATTTCCCTACTGTATTAGTCAGAGTTCTCTAGAGGGACAGAATTAATAGGATATATATATATATAGGTGATATATAGATATATATATCTCCTATTAATAAGATATACATCTTATTAATATATCTTATAAATATATTATTTATTATA
>NW_016813373.1:3101408-3124729 GCF_001698545.2 Rhinopithecus bieti | reverse complement strand
TTAATATATGTTAAGGTATATAATATATAATAAATAATATATTAATAAGATATACTAATAAGATATATATCTTATTAATAGGAGATATATATATATCTCTCCATGAGTTTGTTAAGTATTAACTTACATGATAACAAGATCCCACAATAGGCTGTCTGCAAGCTTGAGGAGCAAGGAGAGCCAGTCTGAGTTTCAAAACTGAAGAACTTGGAGTCCAATATTCAAGGGCAAGAAGCATCCAGCATGGGAGAAAGATGTAGGCTGGAAGGCTAGGTCAGTCTAGACTTTTCATGTTTTTCTGCCTACTTTACATTCGCTGGCAGCTGATTAGATGGTGCCCACCAGATTAAGGGTGGGATTAATCTCAAGGTTAACCACAAGGCTAAGCCTTGATAAACTGCCCAGCTATCGGTGCAGATTGTCATAGGTGTCACCTCCTTGGTGATCACCATTCATATTGCTCTAAGTTCAGCCCATTGGCTACTTTGCCCACACCCAGTTTCAAACCATATGGTGTCAGTACTAGGTTAGACTGCAACAGTGGTCCAGTCCAGGCAGCAGCAGCACCTCAACTAGACCCATCTGTGTACCATGTACCATCGGGAATGGGGGCATGCCCTTCCTTAGAAGGTGAAGGCTCAGGGTCTGGGGGTGCCTCAGGCCCCATGGCTTTAGGCCCCATGGCCTTATCTTGCATTAGGACCACAGGTTCCAAGACCTCTTTCAACTCTGCTGCAAAGGGACTTGCACTCAGTGTACTCTGCTGCTCCAAGTAGGCACCCCACTTTGCTGAAGTGGATGTCTGTGCCATCCCAGTCCAGGGGATAACATTAACTGTTATCCCTGAATGCACCCATCTACTATCAGATAAGTCATTTGCACGATGACTGTAGCTTGTCCTGTCACAGTCTCATGACCCTGAAGGGCAACATACGCAGTTTCTAACTGCTTTCCCTTTCCAGGGGGTTATTGTCCATGAATGCACCCATCCTGCTATCAGGTAAGTTGATGACTAGCCTGTCCTGCCACGCTCTCATGAGTCTGAAGGGCAGCGTATGCAATTACTAACTGCTTCTCTACCAATGAATACTGGGGCTCAGTTCTTTTCCTTATTTGGGACCAAAAGCCTATTGGTGTTCTCAAGCGCTCCAAGTGCTGCTATAGACCCAGCCAATACTCTCTGTGGTCACGTGCTCATTGAGTTTAAATGAGTGCCTCTGGTTAATTACCCATAGGGCTTGTGACTGTTGAATAGCCTGCTTAGCTGCTAGAAAGGCTGTCTCAGCCTCATCATCTTAATTCTAGACAAGGGGAGCATTGCTGCTTCTAAATCTGCAAGAGAATCAGAGGTTAGCATAATATCGTTAACAAGACCATGACATGTGGTAGGGCTGTGCACGTAGCCCTGCAGCAACACTGTCAAAGTCCATTGTCGCCCTCCCATGAAGGCAAGCTTCTTGGCTCTCTGGAAAAGAATGCATTAGCCAAGTCCACAACATAGTGGTACTGTCCCAGTTCTGTCAAGTGGTCCATCAAGTCTGTGATAGATGGCACAGCTGCCAAGCCATGTAAAATATCCCCCCAGAATGTATCTGCACTGGTGTCTACCAGCCCAGCACTTGCTGTACATTGGTAGGGGACCAGTAGATTGACAATTCCACATGTGGCCTCTGGTTGTCCGGTGTCCCCCCAGGTCAGGCACCTCGGTCAGTTCCCTAATCAAACAGAAAAGGCTCTACATTTCTACCTGGCTACAGTAAGTAGTCTTTGAGCTGAAGCACCCGGTGGGACTGGGTCACACAGCAATGGCCTTCCCCTTGGGCATTTTCTGGAATTGCTGCTCCAGAGACAACTGTCTCTACATAGTTAAGAGTACTTTGGGCCGGGCGCGGTGGCTCAAGCCTGTAATCCCAGCACTTTGGGAGGCCGAGACGGGCGGATCACGAGGTCAGGAGATTGAGACCATCCTGGCTAACACGGTGAAACCCCGTCTCTACTAAAAAATACAAAAGCTAGCCAGACGAGGTGGCGGGCGCCTGTAGTCCCAGCTACTGGGGAGGCTGAGGCAGGAGAATGGCGTAAACCCGGGAGGCGGAGCTTGCAGTGAGCTGAGATCCGGCCACTGCACTCCAGCCCGGGTGACAGAGCAAGACTCCGTCTCAAAAAAAAAAAAAGAGTACTTCATTGGGCTGCTTGTCAATTTTCTCTCAGTCAACCCTGACCAAAATCAAGTATCCCTCCACATCTGTGAACATATCACTCATTGGGGCCCCCTTTTCTCCCATGTGAGTGGCCCCTGTCAGCAGGGCATCTTCCCCTTCTTTATGGTACAGACTTAGACCAAGTGGGGGTCTCCAGCTGAGACGACGGACCCAGTCCTGCATTCACAGCAGCCTCTAATTCCTTTTCCAAGCTCTGTAGCCAGGCCTTCAGGCTCCCTGCCTACCCCATTCACAGCAGCATCTAATTCTGTTTCTGAGCTGTGTAGCTGGGCCTCCAGGTACCCCACCTGTGCCTGGAGGGCCCTTACCTATGCTGCATCCCTCAGGGACTGGTTGTGTGGCATAGTCAAAAACACCCATCCAACTCTACCAGCAAAGGCTCGCTCCTTCTTGGTATTCTGTGCTTCCAGCTGCTTCAGCACTTTTCCATGCTTGGGGGGACCCATCTACTGCCGCCTAGGTCTCCTTTGGAGCCCATCCTCACAGCACAGCTGCCACCCGGTACCACAACCCATGTTGTGGCCACATGGCTGACCTGAAAGCAGCAGGGACAAAAGGCTCACTCACTCCGGGATCCTGTTCATGACACCAATAGTCATGGCAAGTGTCAGGTTTCAGCCCAAGCTGAGGTTGGAGGGGAGTGGGTGGACCAGTGGCAGATAGCTGGAAAAACACTCAAGGAATCATAGACAGTTTTGACATGGCTTTTACTCTCTCTCTGGGCATGATCGAGCCATGGGCACAAACAAACTGTGGACACAAGCCGTATGTACAATGTCAGCAGGGTAGTTATACCTTTTACAGTCAATAGTGGCTCTGAACCAAGCAAGAGCTCACATGGGTGATCACCTAATGTGCCTCAGGTGGAGTGGTTACATAATGAGCCTCACGTGGCATGGTTACATAACATATGGAGTTGTGCACCTGCACTCCAAACTTTCCGAGTCATGGGGGATCAGATGTCTGTCTTGGCCTATTCTTGACTGCAGCACATCCATTTTACTTACAGGAGTGTATTATATGTTAAGGACATGGTATTGTAAGCTAGGGTTTTTTTCTTCCTTTGTGATTCTCCTGATGTTTTGTGTGTTTTAAGTTAATTTGTCACTGGAAGAATACAGTGGTTCATGGCACAGTCAATATACAAGGCAATTCCTTCTGGAGCCCACTTGCTCAAGAGATTTAATTCCCCACAGATGGGGCTGGGGCATTGGTATTTTTAAAAATGCTCCTCAGGTGATTGCAATGTGCAGCCAAAGTTGAATATCATCAGTTCAGAGTAAGAGCACTACTAGAAGGTGGATGTTTGGATGTTGGGTGTTAGCCCTGCAGGTGAAATCAGCATGGTTATGATCCTAGGCTTTCATACTCCATGCAACATGACCCTGTGCCTTTGAATCTGGCAGTGAGGAATGGGAGTCTTAGGCCCTAGGGTTCTATTTTCCAACTATTGCCTCAGATTGTTCTGCTTTTCATCTATTCTTGCTCCCAATCTTCGGCTTCTCCAAATAGGAGTGGAGCATTGAGGGATTAGGGCAAGGACCATGAGAGGCAGATCACCTTATTGGGCTTCTTGGATACAAGCCGACTGCAGCTGGTGGGCAGCCTCTGCTGAATGGCTCAACAGGATTGAAAGGGTGGGGCTTTTTTGTAGGTGTTCCTCTTCTGCTTTTAAATGGATTTAGTGTCCTGGGATGACATGTAATCCATGCATGCACATACAAATTGCTGGCATCTCTTTTGAGAGCAGATAAATTATTCCCATCCCACCCGACCCAAGAAAAGGAAACAAGAAGGTCTCATGCCAGCATGGACGGGACAAGGGGAAGGGGCTCCAGGTGAGAGGGTTGGCTTCTAATTCCTGAAGACATGAGAACCAAAATATAATTTTAACAAAAACTTTGAAGGTTACCACATTTCTTTTTCTGAATTCTGCTCTGTTCGATAGGGAAAAGCCTGTCTTCAGCAAAGTAGCTGTACCTACAGTCCCAGCCTTTTCACTCTTATTATATCTCCTGTAAGGAAGACAGAGATTTGTAACAGGCATATAATTGAAATGAATGACAAATTACTGCCTGGCTTTCTCTCCTTCTGGACTGTAAAAATACTGTGAGACCTGGGAGGACCTGAGTGCTTTGCCAGGTCACTGTCCTCATTTTACAGATGAGTGGACAGAGCTCCTCAGAGCCTAAGTGACTTGTCTAAAGTCACACTGTTCATTGGTGCTAGACCCATCTCCTTTAACCTTCTCTCATAGGTATGATTTTCTAGCCCTTCAATCAACTCGACAACTTTCCTCTGAAGCCTGTCCAAATTTGACTGCCCTTCTCAGCTGTAGCTCCTGGAATTAGACACATGAGCCCAAAGGGGTCTAAAGAGAAGATTGCCTGAGTATTCCTCCATTCTAGGTATGCATTCCAATGCCACACTTGCTCCCGGGGTTTATTTTCTGACAATGACCCTCTAGTCTATTTCTGACATGCTTGAACACATTCTTCCATCTCACGTGTCTCAACTCTGGTTTTCTTCTCCAAGTATAATGATGCCTTTATTGAGTCACACCAGGCAAATGATAAGACCTCAGACGTTCAAACAACTTTCTTTCTGGAAACACAAAGCACCTTTCTAAGACTATCAGCTCCTTGATGCTTCAGTAAGGGAGGATAGGCTGCCAAATTCCAACTTTGTGGACAGACTGAAGCCCAACATTTAATTGATTTAGCCCAAATCACCTAATCAAGATGGGTGAAGATTATTCTGGAGAATGGAGAGATGACTTTATCCTAGTCAGCACTCAACCAATTAGTCCATACTTAACACCCTGTCCCAGTTGTCACCCAAAACGGCCTGCAAATGTCCCTTTCTTTACTATTGTAGGAGTTCCACCATATTCAATGTTCACACGCTTTCAACTCCATGACAGTTATGGTATAGAACAAGTCAAATAGGCTTAATCATTGCCCTTGCAGAGTTTTGCAATTTTTTAAAAAGCATCAGGGGTCTACTATTTTCTAGGTCCCACCAAGCTACATTCCTATAAACAGGAATTTGGGGCCCCTTTGGGATCAAGATAAACTGCCACTTGGGCTCTCTGAGTGTTTTGTACATATTATTTTCTGTTACTGCACATATCCCATTGCCTTGTATTTACTCACTCACCTGTCTCTCTTGCTCTCCTTTTCCCTACTCCAGGCTCTAGATCAGGAGCTCCAGGCCCCATAGGGATAGCCTATGCATGTTTATGTTTACAGAAGACCCCCTCTGCAGGTCCCCCCACCTGTGTGGGCCATGACTCTGCTTTTCCAGGTGTGTCCCAGGAAATCACAAAAACACTCTTTGTAGGGGAGCTTATGAGTTCTGCTGAGCAGTCTGGGTTTTGCTTCATCCTCAAGGCCATGAATTTGGTGGTTGACTATATCAGGGAGCAGTCATCTCCAACATTGACTGCTGATGCCTGTCCTCACTGTCTCATGTCAAAGGGTCATGAAATGGTATATTAAGTAGTGTGACCAGAGTGTAGCGGAAGTAAGTGACACTAGGCTGACCCCAAGAATGGAATCATTTTTGCATCCAGCAAACTGCCCTGGAGATAGGACATGTTAAGCCAATGCTTATTGATGATGGTGATGGTGATGGCCTCATTATCTCCCTAGAAGCACTCAAAAGTGCGCTCCTGTCTGCTGCAGTTTCTCTTAACTAATAAAGTCTGAAGCCAGACTGCTGAGGACACAGCATTCTAAACACTAAGCTCTCTTGGGACAGTGCCCAGAGCAAGGTTCTGGGAACACAAAATATTTATGTAATCCCTGGGGTGAGGCTACTGATGGAACCAGCTGAGATGAAATCCCAGCAAGGGGCTTGCGATTCCCCAGCCTTCTGTCCTCCTCCCTTCCAGCAGGAATAATAAATAAAGCCAGCAGTCAGCCTTCTGGAGTTCCTCCTCCAAGGGAGGGATAGCTATAAATGTTGACCAAAGCAATGACCAGCTCAGCACTGCCACAAATTCTGATGTGGGAAGATAATGTCACTAAAATAATCCTACAAAGAGCTCACACTCATCTGGCAATTGTTATGAGTCAGGCTCATCTTGCCTTGGCTGTCTTATTTAATACAATGCTATGAAGTGGTATTTTTATGCCTGAGTTGCAGATGAGGAGGGTACAAGGATTTCCAAGTGTTACACAGTTTAGTAAATTGTAGAATCAGGAATTCTGACCCAGGTAGGCTCGGTGCCCACAGACCATCATGCCTTTATTTCCCGACGCCGATGCTCCCTCCCTGATGATTGGCAGGGGCTTTTGGAAGGATTGCACCAGGGGACTCACCAACGCAGCAAGATGGCAAAGTGGTAAGACCCAGAGAGGATGCTTCAAGTGAGAAAGTCTTACATTTTTTCCTGGAGAGCACCTCAAGAGAAAAATAAAATCTTCTAAGCCACTTGAACTAAACTCTGAGATTGTGAACTAGGCAATACAAGACATCAGATGAGAGAAGAAGTTTTGCCAACTTCAGAGAGTCAAATACCACAGTTCATCCCCTCCATCTTAGAACGGATCACATTTATTTTGGCTCCCACTGGAGCTTATAGATTCTTTTAAAGTTGTTTCAATAATACTTTATCATACATATTTGTTAATATCTATTTTTCACTTCTTAAACTATAAGCTGTCTAAGGGGTGAGTTTGCACCTCCAATACTTTACATGGTGTCTACAAACATAGGAGGAACTCATTACTCATTTGCTAAGTTAGTCCGTTAATTTGTTAGATTTTTGTTGCCCTCCATCTATTAAGCCAGATAGAACATGCTGCTTCTTCCTATGTCTGAAACATGTATTTCAGTTGTCATGAACTAACGGGAATCTAGAAGTTGTTCTTTCAAGGCAGTCATAAAATGAGCCCAGGCATAGAATTCAGACGATGCCTGGTTTGGGTTTGATTCCTGGCTCTACCACTCACTCAAAGATTACTTGATTTTTCTACCCTTTGGCCTCTTGCTTGTAAAATGAGAATTACAGGAATTTCAGAAAATGATTACACTAAATGATACATGTAAGGTAGAATATTATTTCAATACAGGAGCCATAGTGATATTTTTATTTTTAAAAAATAATTTCAACTTTCATTTTAGATTCAGGGGTACATGTACAGGTTTATTACATTGGGTATATTGTGTGATACTGAGGTTTGGGGGATGAATAATCCCACCACCCAGGCAGTAGGCATAGTACCCAATAGGTGGTTTTTCAGCCCACGCCCCCTCCAGTAGTCCACAGCATCTGTTGGCCCCATCTTCATGTCTATGTCTATGCAATGCTTACTTAGCCCCCACTTAAAAGTGAGAACATGTGGTACTTGGTTTTCTGTTCCTGCATGAATTCATTTATGTTAATGGCTTCCAGCTGTACTCATGTTGCTGCAAAGGACGTGATTTCACTCTTTTTATGGCTGCATAGTATTCGATGGTGTATATATACCATATAGTGGTGTTTTTAAAATGTATATCAGACCATGTCACTTGCCTGCTCACATCTCTCCAATGCCTTAGCATTTCACTCAGAATAGAAGACAGACTCCTTTCATTGCCCTGAAAGGCCCTGCAGGATCTGGCCCCAGTTACTTCTCTCCCCTGTCCAGCCATGCTGGCCTCCTTGTTGTTCAATGAATACTCCAGCCATCTTCCTGCTGTAGGGCCCTTGCACTGGCTGCTCCCATTGCCTGGAGCCCTTTCCTCCAAGACACTCATGTGGCCAAACTCTTTTGCTTTTTTTGAAATGGAGTCTCACTCTGTTGCCCAGGCTGGAGTGCAGTGGCGTGATCTTGGCTCACCGCAACCTCTGCCTCCTGGGTTTAACGATTCTCCTGCCTCAGCTTCCCGAGTAGCTGGGACTACAGGTGCGTGCCACCATGCTCGGCTAATTTTTGTATTTTTAGTAGAGACAGGGTTTTACTATGTTGGCCAGGCTGGTCTCGAACTCCTGACCTCATGATCCACCCGCCTCGGCCTCCCAAAGTGCTGGGATTATAGGCGTGAGCCATCTGCTGGCCGGCCAAACTCTTTAGCGGCTTGACCTTCTCAGTAAGGGCTACTACCACCACTTGATTAAAAATTGCATCCTGAACCCCATTCCACAATCCTGACCTGCTGTGGTCTGATCTATTATTTTTCTGTAGCACGTATCCCCTTCTAACATATTCTCTGAGTTCCCTATTTATATGTGTGTTATCTGGGAGTCTCCAGTGTCACTTTCACTCCCAAACGTAGCTTCATAGGAGCAAGGATTTTGGTGTGTTTTGTACACTGATGTATCTCAAGTGCCTAGAATCGTGCCTAGCACACAGTATGGGCACTGAACAAACAACTGTTGAATGAATACAGGTTGAATGAAGAGACCATAGTGCCTAGCTCACAGACAGCCTCAAAAATGGTAATCATTACCACCACCACCGTTATCTTCTTCCTCACCATCACTGGGACACTAGCAGCCATTCATAGGGCCTTGAGGAGAACAGATGAATTCAAGTATATAACATATCTGGCACAGGGTTTGTATACACTAAGTACGTGGTAAATGACATTTCCTTTCTTCTTCTCTTTTGTGTCTTTCTTTGTTGCTTCTTTTTTATGAAGGTCCCTCAGGACATAGCTGTAAAGCAAAACCAATTGCTCAATCCACGTGTAAGTGTCATGTAGGGGCATTTACAGAGCATTTTAAAGCTGTTGATTTATTATTATTGCTATTATTATTAGCCAAGTGTCACCACAGAATTTTTGTGACTTCGCATTCTACAGATTATGATTCTCTATTTAAGCACACTTTCTGCTACTTTTACTACAACTCACTAAAAATAAGAATAAGGAGGAGGGGCAGAAAGAGGAGGAAGAGAAAACACACAAATAAAACATACATATTTGTTTTATAATGTTTGGGTTTGCATTTATATTGGGGGGAAAATATATAGAAAAAGAAAATCCTATTCCCAATTTATTCATTTATTTATGTATTTATGTATGTATATATGTATTTATTTTTGGACAGGGTCTCACTCCATTGCTCAGACTGGAATGCAATAGTGCAATCACAGATCATGCAGCCTTGATCTCCTGGGCTCAGGTGATCCTCCCACCTCAACCTCCCGAATAGCTAGGACTACAGGCGGGCACCACATGCCTGGCTAATTTTTTGTATTTTTTTGTAAAGACAGGGTTTTGCCATGTTACCTGGGCTGGTTTCCAACTCCTGGGCTCAAGCAATCCATCCATCTCGGCCTCCCAAAGTGCTGGGTTTACAGGTGTGAGCCACCATGCTCAGCCCCATTCCCAATTTAAAGTTAAGTTTTCTGTAGAAAATTTGGAAAGTACTATAAACATAAAAATGATACTGAGAAATAAGTAAATATTTCTATGCTGGTGGCTAGAAAATCAGGCTATAAATGTTTTCAAACCAGCAAAAGTGTTCACTTTTTGTTTTATCTTTTCTTTTCTCTTTCCTATGTCAGCCTAAAGGGAATCATTTTGGATGCTAAGCATGTGATGGTTCACAAATTCTGCCTATTGATAGTTAACATAAAACACATTAGTGACAGCTCATTTTCTTTGCCTCTTGGAAATGCAGAGAATGTGGCTGAGATCTTGGGGAGGACCAATCATCAAGATGAGTTATCTCTGGTTGTCGAATCCAATGTTCACCTTAGGCTAGAAATGCACTCTACTGCCCTCCTTTCCTTAAAACCCCAAGCAATCAGCATATGGCTCTATTGTTCTTACACTTCCATATAGCTTGTTTCTTATTTGTTTTTTCCAAATCAAGGAATTCTTGAATGCTGCATGGAACAGCTCCAGCAGTTGTTGACAGAATTGTCTGTACTGCCAGCCAGTCATGCTATTATATTTTTCTGTAAAATGTTTTTACAAGAAGTCATGCTTATCATGTCACATTAGAAATTCAAATGACTCTCTTATAAATTTAATACTTCTTTGGTTGGAACTCATGCCCAGATGCCAACTCTTTTATCATGCCAAAAATTACATATTCTGCATAAAATGTAAATTATCTTAACTTCCTATACGCCACTCATTCCCAAACTTAGGGGATAGCCAGCATTGGCATAGCCGTGTTGACAGCCAAGAACTTGTCATCAGGGGTGGTTTCCTGGGGACAAAACTAGATGTAATTCATACCTATGTTTAAGTATAATCAAGGCTCAAGTAAACAAATATAAACATTAGTCGCAAAGAAGTAGGGTTGAGGTTAGAATTCTAAAGCCAGGCATAGGACTTATGCGGAGCAACAGTGAACCAAGGAAAAAGGGTGTGGCCAGAAGGGCAATTTTTGGAAAAGCTGGAGAGTGCACATGGGTGAGTGTGTTGGGCTGTCTTAATGGGCAGGAGGCAGGGCACAGGTAAAGGCAAGACCCAGTGGGCAGAGTTTAAGACTAAAGATGGACAATTTGTAGTTTTGTTTTTAAATAAACTTACTGAATGCCATACACAAAAATAAACTCAAAATGGATTAAAGATTTAAATTTAAGGCCTGAAACTATAAAACTTCTCAAAGGAAACATGGAAGAAAAGTTTCATGACACTGGTCTGAGCAATGATTTCTTGGATGCAGCACCAAAAGCACGGGTAACAAAATAAAAAATAGATAAGTGGGACTACATCAAACTAAAAGGTTCTGCACAACAAAGGAAATAATCAACAAAATGAAAAGGCAGTCTATAGATTGGGAGAAAAGAATTGCAAATCATGTATCTGATGGGAGTTAATATCCAAAATATGTAGGGAACTCACACAATTCAATTGCAAAAACAAAAAAATGGGCAAAGGACTTGAGTAAACATTTATCCAAAGACATACAAATGGCCAACATGTATATTAAAATATGCTAAATGTCACTGCTCATTAGGGAAATGCAAATCAAACCCTCAATCCTGTATCAGCTCACACCCATCAGGATGGGTATTACTGGAAAAAAAAAAAAAAAAGATATTAAGTGCTGGCGAGGATGTGGAGAAATTGGAATTGGAATCTTTGTATACTGTTGGTGGGAATGTAAATTGGTACATCATTACTAAAAACAATATGAAAGTACCTCACAAAAGTAAAAATAGAACCACCATATGAGCCAGCAATCCCACTTCTGGGTATTCATCTACAATAATTAAATTGAGAATTTTGAAGAGATATTTGCACTTCAATTTCATTGCAGCATTATTCACAATAGCAAAGATATGGAAGCAACCTAAATGTTGGTCAGTGAATGAATGGATAAGAAAAATGTGATATGTACACAAAATTGAATATTATTCAGCTTTACACAAGGAGGAAATATTGCCATACAAGACCACATGGATGAACCTGGAGGACATTATGCTAAGTGAAACAAGGTAGGCATAGAAGGAAAAATACTGGCTGGGCGCGGTGGCTCAAGCCTGTAATCCCAGCACTTTGGGAGGCCGATGCGGGCGGATCACAAGGTCAGGAGATCGAGACCATCCTGGCTAACACGGTGAAACCCCGTCTCTACTAAAAGTACAAAAAACTACCCGGGCGAGGTGGCGGGCGCCTGTAGTCCCAGCTACTCGGGAGGCTGAGGCAGGAGAATGGCGTGAACCCGGGAGGCAGAGATTGCAGTGAGCTGAGATCCAGCCACTGCACTCCAGCTTGGGCGACAGAGCGAGACTCCGTCTCAAAAAAATAAAATAAAATAAAATAAAAATTAAAAAAAAGAAAGAAAAATACTGTGTGATTCCACCTATATGAGGTATCTAAAATAGTCAACTACATACAAACAGAGTAAAATGGTGGTTTTCAGGGGCTGGGGGTAGACAGAAAAGGGAAATTGATATTTACCAAATATAAAGTTTCAGTTGTGCAAGATGATTAAGTTCTAGAGATTGGCTATACAACGTTGTACCTCTGGTTAACAATACTGCATTTTTCACTTAAACTTTTGTTAAAAGGGTAGATCTTGTGTTAAATGTTCTTACTACAATGAAAAAAACATGGATTTTTCTCATCACACATGCATGATCTTTATAAATATTTGGAAAATACTTTAAGCATAACAAAGAAAATAAAAATTACTTATAATTCTGCCAAGAATTTCAATCATCAGAGAAAGTCACAGATATTAGAAAAATTACATGCCTTTAGAGAGACTACCTTCATGATTATTAAGCAGTTATTATATGATGAACACTGATTTAGTGGCTTTGCATGTAGTTAGCTCATTTAATCCTCAAAACATTCCTTTGAGACAGAAACTATTATCAGCCCTGTTTTGCTCATGAGGAAAGTCAGGCACTGTAGAGTTAGGTAATGTCACAATGCTACGCAGCTAATAAATGATGGAGTCAGGAATCAAGATGATGTGTTTAACTCTAGCGTCCACTTCATATAATCTAATTTTAGAATAAATGACACATTCATATGTCTCATAAACCCGAAGACTATTTTTAAAAAGGTATCAAATAAAAGGTTGGCCTCCTACCTCCATCCCCATCTGCCCCATACCTCCAATATCATAGGTAACCGCTTCTATGAGTTTTCTGAGTACCTTTCAAGGGTTTCCTATATAAATGCAACCAAATGCAAATATGTTCTCTACTTTGTTTTAAACAATCAACTTTATTTATTTATTTATTTATTTTGAGATGGAGTCTTGCTCTGTCGCCCGGGCTGGAGTGCAGTGGCCGGATCTCAGCTCACTGCAAGCTCCGCCTCCCGGGTTCACACCATTCTCCTGCCTCAGCCTCCCAAGTAGCTGGGACTACAGGCGCCCGCTACCTCGCCCGGCTAGTTTTTTGTATTTTAGTAGAGACGGGGTTTCACCGTGGTTGCCAGGATGGTCTTGATCTCCTGACCTCGTGATCCGCCCGCCTTGGCCTCCCAAAGTGCTGGGATTACAGGCTTGAGCCACCGTGCCCAGCCTCAACTTTATTTTTTAGAGCAGTTTTGGGTTCACAGGAAAATTGAATGGAAAGTAAAAAGGGACTCCTATGTGTCTCCTGTCCCCATCCACACAGGGCGCCTTCCCCACTATCAGCATCCCTGCCAGAATGATTCATTTGTCACATTTGACACATCATTATCTCCCAAAGTCCGTAGGTCATACTCGAGTTTACTCTCAGTGTTGAATATTCTGTGGGTTTTGACAAATGTATAATGACATGTATCCATCGTTACAGTATCATATTGAACAGTTTCACTGCCCTAAAATTTCTCTGTGCTCTGTCTACTCAGCCCTCTATCTCCCAACCCCTGGAAACCATTGATCTTCGTTACTGTCTCTAGAGTTTTACCTTTTCCAGAGTATTATAGAGCTGTAATTATACAGCATGTAAGCATTTCAGATTGGCTTCTTTCACTTAGTAATTTGAACTTAAGTTTGCTCCATGTCGTACATGGTGTCTTAGTTCATTTATGTTGCTACAAATGAATGCCTGAAGGGGCATAACTTATAAAGAAAAGAGGTTTATTTGGCTTATGGTTCTGCAGGCCATACAAAGATGGCCCAAGCATCTGCTTCTGGTGAGGACTTCAGGATGCTTTCACTCATAGAGGAAGGTAAGGGGACATGCAGAGATCATATGGCAAGAGAAAAAGCAAGAGAGAGAGGTGAACAGGAGATGCCAGGCTCTTTATAACAACCAGCTCTTAAGGGAACTAATGGAGTAAGAACTCACTCACTCTACCCTCCACCCAGGTAGGTCATTCATCTATTCAAGAGGGATCTGCCCCATGACACAAACTCCTCCCATTAGGCTCCACCTCCAACACTGGGGATCAAATTTCAATATGACATTGGGGCAGGGGGCAAATATCCAAATCATAGGACGTAGCTTGATAGCTCATGTCTTTTTAGTGCTGAATAATATTCTGTTCTCTGAATGTACTAGAGTTTCTTTATCCATTAATCTACCAAAGGACATTTTGGTTGCTTCCAAGCTTTGGTAATTATTAATAAAGCTGCTATAAACATCTGTGTGCCAGGTTTTATGTAAACATAAATTTTTAACTCATGAGAGTAAATACCAAAGAATGTGATTGCTGGATCATATGGTAAGTACATGTTTAGTTTTGTAAAAAACTGCCAAACTGCCTTCTAAAGTGTTGTGTCACTTTACATTCCCACCAGAAATGAATGAGTTCCTGTTGCTCCACCTTCTTGTCAGCATTTAGTGTCATCGGTGTTTCGGATTTGACCATTCTCATAGGTGTGTAGTGGTATATCATTATTGTTTAAATTTGCATTCCCTAATGACATATGACATTGAACATCTTTTCATATGCATATCTGCCACTTGTTTATTTTCTTTGGTGAAATGCCTGTTCTGATCTTTTGCCCATTTTAAAATTAGGTTTCATTTTCTTTTTGCTGGGTTTCAAGGGTTCTTGGTATATTTTACTTTATTTTTTAATTTTTGTGGGTACATAGTAGGTGTGTATGTTCATGGGGTACATGACATATTTTGATGCAGGCATACGATATGTAATAATCGGGGTAGATGGGGTATCCATAATTTCAAGCATTTATCTTTTCTTTATGTTACAAACAATACAATTATACTCTTTTAGTGATTTTAAAATGTACAATAAATTATTATTGAGTGTAGTCACTCTGTTGTGCTATCAAATACTAGATCTTATTCATTCTATCTACCTTTTTGTACTCATTAACCATTCCCATTTTCCCCCACCCTCACCCCACTACCCTCCTAAGGCTTTGGTAACCATTATTGTGTTCTATCTCCATGAGTTCAATTGTTTTGATTTTTAGCTCCCACAAACAAGTGAGGACATGTGAAGTTTGTCTGCTGTGCCTGTCACTTAACACAATAACCTCCAGTTTTATTCATGTTGTTGCAAATGAGAGTATCTCATTCTTTTTATGGCTGAATAGTATTCCATTCTGTATATGTACCACATTTTCTTTCCTTATTTGTCTGTTGATGAACACTTAAGTTGCTTCCAAATCTTGGCTATTGAGAATAGTACTGTAATAAACATGGGAATGTAGATAACTCTTCGATATACTAATTTCTTTTGAATATATACTCAGCAGTGGGATTGCTGGATCATATGATAGCTCTGTTTTTAGTTTTTTTTAGGAACTTCCAAAGTGTTCTCCATAGTCGTTGTACTAACTTACATTCCCATCACTAGGGTACAAGGGTTCCCTTTTCTTTACATTCTTGCCAGCATTTGTTTTTGCCTCTCTTTTTGGATATAAGCCATTTTAACTGGGATGAAATGGTATCCCATTGTAGTTTTGATTTGCATTTCTCTGATAATCAGTGATGTTGAGCACCTTTAAATATGCCTGTTTGTCATTTGTATGTTTTCTTTTGAGAAATGTCTATTCAAATCTTTTGCCCATTTTTAGATCAGAGTATTAGATTTTTTCCTATAGTTGTTTGAGCTCCTTATATATTCTGGTTATTAATCCCTTGTCAGGTGGATAGTTTGCCAATATTTTCTTCCATTCTGTGGGTCATCTCTTCACTTTGTTGACTGTTTCCTTTGCTGTGCAGAAGGTTTATAACTTGTGATTCCATTTGTCCACTTTTGGATCTAGTTGCCTGTGCTTATTGGGTATTACTCAAGACATTTTTGCCCAGACTGATGTCCTGGAGATTTCCCCCAATGTTTTCTTATAGTAGTTTCATAGTTTCAGGTCTTAGATTTAAGCCTTTAATCCATTTTGATTTGATTCATATATATGGTGAGATATGGGGTCTGGTTAAATTCTTCTGCATATGTATATCCAGTTTTCCCAGCATTTATTGAGAATGTCTTTTCCCCAGTGTATGTTCTTGGCACCTTTGTAAAAAATGAGTACACTGTAGGTATGTGGATTTGTTTCTGGGTTCTCTATTCTGTTCCATTGGTCTATTTGTCTGTTTTTATGCCAGTACCTCGCTGTTTGGGTTGCTATAGTTTTGAAGTATAATTTGAAGTCCAATAATGTGATTCCTCCAGCTTTGCTTTTTTGCTTAGGATAGCTTTGGTTATTCTGGGTCTTTTATGGTTCCATCTAAATTTTAGGATTTTTTTTCTACATCTGTAAAGAATGTCATTGGTATTTTTATAGAGGTTGCATTGAATCTCTAGATTGCTTTAGGTAGTATGGACATTTCAATAATATTGATTCTTCCAATCCATGAACATGGAATATCTTTCTACTCTGTATTTTTTAGATAATAGCCCTTCATCTCATATGTCTTTTGCACATATTATTATACCCTGTGGATTGTGGATTGTCTTCTTATGCTCTTGAATATTCTTTACTTTTACTTTTTTTAATATAAGTGGTAGCATTTGTTATACATTTTTCTGGATCTTATTTTTTCTTTTTTCTTTTCTTTTCTTTTCTTTTCTTTTTTTTTTTTTTTTGAGACGGAGTCTCGCTCTGTCGCCCAGGCTGGAGTGTGCAGTGGCCGGTTCTCAGCTCACTGCAAGCTCTGCCTCCCGGGTTTACGCCATTCTCCTGCCTCAGCCTCCGAGTAGCTGGGACTACAGGCGCCCGCCACCTCGCCCGGCTAGGTTTTTTTGTATTTTTTAGTAGAGACGGGGTTTCACGGTGTTAGCCAGGATGGTCTCGATCTCCTGACCTTGTGATCCGCCCGTCTCGGCCTCCCAAAGTGCTGGGATTACAAGCTTGAGCCACTGCGCCCGGCCTATTTTTTCACTTAATGTTTTATGTTGGAGATCCTTTCATCTAAGTCTGTAAATAATTTATCATTATTTTTCAGCTGCATACTACTCCATTGTGTGGCTATATCTTGATTTATTTAACCAGTTCGTTACAGAGAGACACTGAGTTGTTTCCCGTCTTTTGCTAGAACAGTCAATGCTCCAATGAATAACCATGTATACACAACATTTGGTATGACTGCAGGTGTGTCTGGAGGAGAGAACTACATTTCACCACCATGCTGTGCTATGGCACATTGGGAAATGGCTGCTTATTTACTGCATGCCTAATAGCAAGTGGATTGCAAATGCTCTATAACCAAGTTTCACTCTGTTGTCAGAGAATTATTTGATGTGCAAAGACTTCCTGGGGATCCCAAGAGAAGAACTTCAGGCTCTGCTCCGAAGACACACTAGTTTGCTGGTTCCTTCTCACTTCTGGGCTTTCCTACAGGCCGTACTACTTGCCTCTCACTCTTCCACTGGATAACTCCTGCTTATCTCAGCCTAAGTTACCACCTTCTCAGGAAAGACTCCCCTATATCTCCCAAGTGGCATTGCATCCCTCTGTTACTCAGTCTCATAGCCCCCAAACCTTGCCTTTATAGGACCTACATCAATCATAATTCATGTTTACTTATATAGTGATTGCCTTCCATTGCCCCATGACGGCAGTGACCATGTCTGTCTTATTCTGTTTATTCCACTGTATCCCTGGCATCCAACCCAGTGGCTTACAGGTGGCAAGTAATTGATAAACATTTGTAGAAATTCAGATTAACTGGGCAACTGTCTCTTTGTCCTTCAGATCAATTCAACCTTTCAGAATTATTTATTTATTTATTTATTTAGAAGGGATCTCACTCTGTTGCCCAGCCTGGAGTGCAGTGGCGCGATCTCGGCTAACTGCAAGCTCCGCCTCCCAGGTTCACACCATTCTCCTGCCTCAGCCTCCTGAGTAACTGGGACTACAGGCACCCGCCACCACACCCGGCTATTTTTTGTATTTTTAGTAGAGATGGAGTTTCACTGTGTTAGCCAGGATGGTCTTGATCTCCTGACCTTGTGATCCGCCCGCCTCAGCCTCCCAAAGTGCTGGGATTACAGGCGTGAGCCACCGTGCCCAGCCAAAATGTTTTAAACTTTTGAGATCGTGCTTGTATTGAGTCAGGTTTGAGAAAAATCAAACACTTTGATTGGCTCTGGATTAGGTGAGGTAACACTTCCAAAGAGATAACCTAAACATTAGCATCTGGCATCGAGAGTATCAGCTTATATGTTTCCCATACATAGTCCCTTAGATGGGCTACTAACCGAAATGGTACTTAGGCACCAGTCAGCCTTGGTTTCCAAAGATGATTTGCATGCCAGACTCTTGTCCCTGTCAGCCCGATTCTAAAGACTGGGATCACCACTTTATATCCTGGGGCTATAACTGCTAATCCCAAGAATCTTCTGAAGAGAAGTAAGGGAGGTGAATGTTCATGTTACGGCTTCATGGTGGTAGAAACGATTGGGAGAAAAACAAATGGAATTTTGCCTTTAAACAACCATGCTATTGCTGAGGAGGGGAGGAGAGTCACATATTCACCTCCTGAGCAAATCCTGATCCTCTGATAAAAAACAGCTGAGTGAAAAATTGTAACCACTCATGAGAAGCAACCCCTGGTGAGCTACGTATAATCACAAAGGAATTCTAAGAACAAAAGGGATAAACTTTGTAGTTATAAAAGTTCATGTTTCTGAAAATTGGAAAAAAGAGATCACAAAAGATGCTGTCAAATCTCCTGTGTGTATTTTCCATGTAAATGGATTTATGCTGATTTCGGCCCAATGACATTTTCTTTTTCCCAAATCCTTCACTTTCACATAAATAAAACGGACTCCTGGACTACTCCAGAAGGGGTCAATGATTTGGTTTAATTACTTCTCCAGGGGAATGGGGAGAAGCTTAGATAAACAGAGTTGGTTTTCTCTATGAGAGCAAGCTCGCATATATTGACACATTACCTCCTCTCCCACAGAGGCCCTAAATGGCATGCTAGAAGAGGGAAAATAAGAGACTTGATATGTTCTGCCTCTTCACAAGAAGGTGTATTTTAAAGATAAAAAAGCACTTACTATGAGAGCTTCACAGTGTCAGGGAACTTCATGTAAAATAAAGGATTTGGTATTGGTAAACGATGTGCTTTCTCCTAGCAAGATAATTTTTGAGAATGCATGAGGCTTCTTTAGCCCTGCATATTCATTCGTTCCTCATCACAAATCTATATAACTCATATTACAGGACAGTAAATGAGATTTCTATTACCTATTTGTCTATAGTTAATAACAGTTGTAGCTCAACCAATGGATCAACAGCTATTGAGTGTCCTCTGTGTGTCAGGGTACAGGTGGAGGCAGTATTGGATGTGATAGAGAGCATAGGTTCTGGAGGAAAGCAGATGTGTGCCTCATCCTAACTGTGGGACCTTGGGCCATTTACATGACCTCTCGGAAATTTTGTGTTTTCACATGAAACAATAGATACAAAATGTTTACCACCTTACCTGGCTAGGCATATAATTAGCACACGATAAAGAACGGCTGAGCTCTTATTATCGTTATTATTATGAGGCACTGAAGAGAAAACACAGTCCCTGTCCTCAAAAGTCTGAAAATCCAGTGGCAAAACAAGACTTGGGCAAGTGCTGGGATAACTAAAAGTGCAAGGCACTGCATGATTCTTGGTGCAGATGGTTTGAATGAGGCCATGGCATATCTTGCCACAAAATCAGAAAATTGTATGCAGTAGCAGATGGAAGAAAAATCATACTTTCATGTAATATTGCCATTTTTTTTCATTTTTTAGAATTCTTAAAATGTGGCCCCTCTGGAAAGCTGGGGAAAGGTGCACCTAGTCTCCTCCCTTATCTTTGTGATGTACAGATGACATCTTTTTGTCTAGTTAATTTCAGCTTGCTACAGTGCAATTTGAGCCCACTAGGTCACTACACCAGGTTAAATGTCCCTTGTTAGATGTGTGGGGTTATAAAAATAAGTGAAATAGAGAGATGTAGGAAGCGAGTATGTTCGTAAAGCAAGATAGGATGCCCTACCATTTCTAGTCCCCTAGGAAGCAAAAGCCAAGACAATAAGTATAAGAGATGTACTGGGGGCAATGACTTTGGAAGATAAAGGCGAGAGGGAACAGGAGTGGGCAGAGAAATATACCTTCAGACTGTGATGCAGGTCTAATAGGCTATGAAAGGAGAGGGGAAGGAAAGAGGACTGGAAAGGAAGAGCTCCAGACTGTACTGTAGCTCCAAGAAAATCTCAGCCAGCACTTTGGAGTATCCCAATGGACAGAAGCCACCAGGCTCTGGAGTCTCCACCATGCTCAGTCATTGGATGGAGTTCCCAGGGAGCGACAGCATGGATTCAATACAGCAGGGATTCCAAGCATACCACACTTGGAAGCTGTCAGTTAACTGAATCCTTCCCAGCAGATTCTGCTTAAAGGGAGATCTGAGGGTGCACCTCCATAGTTGCCACAGATGTTCTACAAAATCAGACAGAGAAGAAGAGCTCTTAGAGAATAGAAGGGTGATTACTAGTTAGACATTCAATTGAAGGATTTACAATTAAAGTGGAGAAATTTCTCAGAATATATAAGTCAAAGAGATAGAAATATGAAATATACAAAATAAAAAAGAGACGTTAGAAGAGCAATCCAGTAACATCATTATCCTATTAATAAAAATTTCAGAAGAAAAGACAAAAGAAAAATTTCTAGAACTGAAAACCAGGTAGAGTGTTCAGTGCAATGAATAAAAAAGGGCCAACACCTGGACACAGCCTCATAAAATTACAAAACACTACAAAGAAGCTTTCAGAGAGTCAAGACAGTTCACTTACAAATGAATAAGAATCAGACTGTCATCAGACTTCTTAAGAGTAACAGTGGATGCTAGTAAACAAAGTATGTCTCTACTAAAAATAAAAATATATTAGTTGGGCATGGTGGTGCACGCCTGTAGTCCCAGCTACTGGGGAGGCTGAGGTGGGAGGATCCCTCAAACCTGAGAGGTTGAGGCTGTGGTGAACCATGATCATATCACTGCACAGAGCTTCATCAACAGAGTGAGACCCCATCTATTAAAACAAAACAAAACAAAATAGAGTGCTTTAAAGACTCCTAAGAAAATTATTTTCCTACTGAAAATTCTTTCTGGCCAATAATGAGAGATTAAAGCATGCAAGCACTCAGAAAATGTGATTTGAAAGCAACTGGTCTTAGGTACTAGAGGACATTACTCCAGTGTCATTGAAAGCAAAAACAAAAAGGAAGACCTGAAATTCAAGAATCTGTGAATTCAAACCAGTAAAACAATGATGAGAATCTTCAGGATGACATTTGCAGCAGATTTAGAGAACTTCAGTCCAGACTAAGGCCAGAAGCAAAATGAACCAGGAAGGAAGTCTGAATGGAGCAAAATGTATGATCAAAACTGGTAATCATTGAGGAGATAATAAAAGCCTGGGCTGGGTGCAGTGGCTCACGCCTGTAATCCCAGCACTTTGGGAGTCAGAGTCAGAAGGATTGCTTGAGGTCAGGAGTTCGAGATCAGCCTGCACAACACAGCAAGACTGTATCTCAAAAAAAAAAGAAAAAGAAAAAAAAAAGTCTGAAATGACCCTCTTCTCTCAAATAAGAGGGGCAAAAAGGACTTCAGAAAAAATAAAACCCTATTATAAAAGTATGGTACATTAACAAGTAAACAAAAATGTCATATCTATTTAGGCAAATGAAATAGTGGGGAAAAGGAAAATCTATTTGGTTTTAATGCTAGGAATAGTTATTTTTTAAATGTGACTCAGGAATCCTGGCATTGGAACAATAGAAAATCAAAAGTAATCCTAACACACTACTCGACCAAGCAGTAAACTACATTTACATCATGATAGTAATGTAAATATTATTCATGTTCAGATTTAGAGTCAATCCATGGATAAAGTAGGAATTTTGGTGAAATTTTCAGACATAATCTAATTGTTAACAAATATTTGACAATTGAAAATAACATAGAGCTGACAGAAGATGCAATGTGAGGGAAAAGAGGAATGTGGAGGACAAGTGAGGCCACTTTCCAACTTGGAAAGATATAGAGAAAGTTGATGGAAACAAATAATTTTAACCATATTATTTAATATTACGAAACTAACTAATGGAAAAGTTAAAAATAATATGAAATATTGGGAAGAGGATGAGAAGGAAGAGATTACTGCGAGATAAATTTTCATTTCTCATGTGTTAATTGATAATGACTATAAATGAAAAATCAGGATACAGAATTATAATTATATTAACCACATTTATGAAAATAGCCAAAGAATTAAATATGGAAACAGTCAGAAGAAATGGCCATATGTCAAAGACTGAATGGGAAAATATCAATTTTCTTGAGTTCTTCTACATTATCTTATTTTCACCAAGTGTGAGTATTGTTTTGATAAAAATTATACTTAAAAGCAAAAGAAGGCCAGGTGCGGTGGCTCACGGCTGTAATTCCAGCACTTTGGGAAGCTGAGGTGGGTGGATCATTTGAGGTCAAGAGTTTGAGACCAGCCTGGCCAACATGGTGAAACCCCATCTCTACTAAAAATACAAAAATTAGCTGGGTGTGGTGGCGGATGCCTGTAGTCCCAGCTATTTGGGAAGCTGAGGCAGGAGAATCACTTGAACCCAGGAGGTGGCAGTTGCAGTGAGCTGAGATCACGCCACTGCACTCCAGCCTGGGTGACAGAGCAAGACTCTGTCTCAAAAAACAAAACCAAAGAAGAAACTCTTTTAATCTTATATTGTTTAAGGCAATAGTGGTTGCCATAACAATTTTATACCATGCCAATTGCCAAAGACGGTGCATGGCACGTAGACACTCAATAAACTTTTGCCCATCCCTTGACATCAGACTATTTTAAACTATATCCTAGAGGGGTTGACTTCAGACTTTTAGATTCTCTGTCCCTTTAGTGAGGACAGAATGTTGTGTGAATCATCTGTCTGATTCTTCTCTTCTTGCACCCCTCCTCTCTTTCTTCCTCTCTCTCTCTCTCTCTCTCTCTCACACACACACACACACACAGTATGTCATATGCCAGAACAGATGAGAAAATTGGTCCATTTCTCAAGGAAACACAAAAATAGTGGTCATTTTGAATTGCCTGTCATTATTATTATTTCATGCTCGAAATAAAAATGTGCAGACACTGGGACATTGTGGGCATTAAATCTGTGGTGACATAAGAATGAGGAGAGTATTCCATAGCTACTGATCTGAACATTGCCCAGCTTCTCGAGCTCGTTCCTTCCTAGCCTTCTCTTCAGGCTTTGTGTGGCCCCGAAAAAAAAAAAAAAAA
>NW_016813373.1:3098692-3101071 GCF_001698545.2 Rhinopithecus bieti | reverse complement strand
ACACACACACACACACACACACATATATATATATATTTAATTTATATATATATATAACTATATATATAGTTTTTATCTCACTTTCGGCTCAATAATCAATTTGGTTAGGGAAATGACTTCCTTTGTTAACATTATCATCATAGCACACAACGACAGTTTTTCTGTTATTCACAAGCAGCTTACTTTGCTCCCGGCCTCTTCCTATAGCATAAATGGTTGCATCCTGGAAAATCTAGAGTATAAGCTCCCCTCTGGGGCATTCGTGTACTTGAGGCAATAACTAGCCCAATGCCAGACATCCTTTCTGTAAGCTTTGACTTACACAAGTTTCCAGAAGCCAGAACAAAAATCCTCTGCCACACCCTGTACCGAGATTAGAATAATTACCCTTTTATTTTATTCTGATGTCGAGGGATCAGTAAATGTTCACTGGGTGTCTATGTGCCATATACCATGTTAGGCAATTTGCATCTTATTTTATTTCTACAAGAATCCTAGGAGGCAAGGACTATTAGAGCCATTTTTCCAGCATGAAAACCAAGATTTATAGAATTCATATAGGTAGTAAGCAACGAAACCAGGATTTAAAGCCTGTCTGCTGGTTACAAATCCTGCCCTGAGAAAGGCCCTCCAGTCTACTGTTACGTCTTATGGTTTGGATTTAATCACCATTCTTCTTCTGCTCTGTATTACTCAATATAAAATATTAGCATATACTTTATCAAATGTACTATTCTGCTCTGCTTATATCATCCTGTTTTATCCCTATAGGCTCATACTTAAAAAAATTTTTTTTTAGTAGAACTGACTAAAATTAACCTCACAGGTTTAACGTCTCCACTGTTTGTACACTGAGACTCATCTCCTCTGTCTTTTTCTAGCATTTTCCTATCATTGTAACATCACAAAACCTCAGCCAGAGTCTGCTTTCATCCACAGCGAAAGCATTTCTTGGGAAAGGAAGAACTAATTCCAAACAATCATAGCTGTTAAGTAATTTAAGCTATTTTGATGCCACATGGATTATCTTAAATTTGTCTATATTGGATAAAATTCTCAGCACACTTTTTATAAATAAGATGAAATTTTACATCACATCCAAAATATCGGTTTTAATTTTTTAAATAATTAGGCAGGAAACAAAATGGCAAATTATAAACACAACATGTTGTTTTTATAGCACTTTCATATTCGCTTATAATATATGAATATTTTAAGGGTAGAATCTTATTTGCAATTTTAAATTATATGTATTTCAACATATAGTGTAGTAACAGTGGTATATAATGTCCAATGAATAGATGCGGTAGCTGAGGCATTCTATTAAGGGATTCAAGATTCAGTGGCAGCAGAAAATGTGTAGTTGGGTGGATTTCATGTGAGTGAATTTGACTAGGCTGAAGTCTGCTATTTAATAAGGAGAAAATAGCAAGCAACATATGTTACAGGCATATCTCGGAGATACTGCAGTTTTGGTTCCAGATCATCACAATATAGTGAACATTGCAATAAAGCAAGCCACACATCTTTTTTTTTTTTTTTTTTTTTTTTTTTTTTTGGTTTCCCAGTGTATATGAAAGTTTGGCTGGGCACGGTGGCTCACGCCTGTAATCCCAGCACTTTGGGAGGCCAGGGCAGGCTAATCACGTGAAGTCAGGAGTTCAAGAGCAGCCTGGCCAACGTGGTGAAACCCCGTCTCTACTAAAATACAAAATTAGCTGGGCGTGGTGGCGCATGCCTGTAATCCCAGCTACTTGGGAGGCTGAGGCAAGAAAATCACTTGAACCTGGGAGGCGGAGGTTGCAGTGCGCTGAGACGGTGCCACTGCACTCCAGCCTGGGCAACAGAGCAAGACTCTGTCTCAAAATAAAAGGAAAAGAAGCTACATTCATACTCTATTGTAATCTGAGCCTTCAGGGAGTTGTAATCTTTTTTGCTGGTGAAGGGTTTTGCCTTGATGCTGATGGCTGCTGACTAGTCAGGGTAGTGGCTGATTGCTAAAGGTTGGGGTGGCTATAGCAATGTCTTTTTTTTCTTTTTTTTTTTTTTTTTTTTTTTGAGACAGGATTTCACTCTGCTGCTCAGGCTAGTGTGCAGTGGCATGATCACACCTCACTGCAGCCTCGAACTCCTGGGCTAAAGCAATCCTCCTGCCTCAGCTTCCCAAGTAGCTGGACTGCTTGGCATGTGCCACCATGCCTGGGTAATTTTTTATTTTTTGTAGAGATGAGGTTTTGCTATGTTGTTCAGGCTGGAACAGTGTCTTAAGGCAAGGCAACAATGAAGTTTGCTGCATTGACTCTTCCTTTCGTGAAACATTTCACTGTAGTATTCCATGTTATTTGATAGCTTTTTTTTTTTTTTTTTTTTTTTTTTTTT
>NW_016813373.1:3053962-3097261 GCF_001698545.2 Rhinopithecus bieti | reverse complement strand
ATCTCAGCTCACTGCAAGCTCTGCCTCCCGGGTTTACGCCATTCTCCTGCCTCAGCCTCCCGAGTAGCTGGGACTACAGGTGCCCGCCACCACGCCCGGCTAGTTTTTTGTATTTTTTAGTAGAGACGGGGTTTCATGGTGTTAGCCAGGATGGTCTCGATCTCCTGACCTCGTGATCCACCCGTCTCGGCCTCCCAAAGTGCTGGGATTACAGGCTTGAGCCACCGCGCCCGGCTTTGATAGCTTTTTTATCCATGGTAGAACTTCTTCCAAAATTGCAGTCAATCCTCTCAAACCCTGTCATTGCTTTATCAGTTAAGTGTATGTAATACTCTAAACTCGTTGTCATTTCAACAATGTTCACAGCATCTTTACCAGGATTAGATTCCATCTCAAGAAACCACTGTTTGCTCATCCATAAGAAGCAATTCCTCATCTATTCAAATTTTATCATGAAGTTGCAGCAATTAAGTCACATCTTCAGGCTCTACTTATAATTATCATTATTTTGATTTTTCCACCTCATCTGTAGTGATCTCCACTGAAGTCTTGAGCCCTTAAACTCATCCATGAGGGTTGGAATCAACTTCTTCCAAACTTCTGTTAATGTTGATATTTTGACTTCCTCCCATGAATCACAAATGCCCTTGATGGCATCTAGAATGGTAAATTTTTTTTCAGAAGATTTTCTATCTAGTTTTCCAGATCCATCAGAGGAATTACTATGTATGGCAGCTATAGCCTTATTAAATTTATTTCTTAAATAATAAAATTTGAAAGTCAAATTTACTCCTTGATTTATGGGCTATGGAATGGAAGTTGTGTTAGCGATTAAAATAACGTTAATCTCCTTGTATATCTGCATGAGCGCTCTTGGGCAACCAGGTGCATTGTCAATGAGCAGTCATAGTTTGAAAGAAATCTTTTTTTTCTGAGCAGTAGTTCTCAATAGAGAGCTTAAAATATTCAGTAAACCATGTTGTAAACAGATGTGCTGTCATACAGGCTTTCTTGTTCCATTTATAAAGCACAGGCAGAGTATATTTAGCATAAATCTTAAGGGCCCTAGAATTTTCAGAATGATTTATGAGCATTTACTTAAATTCAAAGTTACTAGTGGCATTATCCCGTAACAAGAGAGTCAGCCTGCCTTTTGAAGATTTGAAGCCAGGCATTGGCTTCTTTTTAGCTATGAAAGTCCTAGATGTCATTTTCTTCCAACATAAAGTTATTTTGTCTACATTGAAAATCTGTTGTTTAGTGTTGCCACCTTCATCAATTATTTTAGCCACATCTTCTGGGTAACTTGCCATAGCTTCTACATCAGCACTTGCTGCCTCATTTCGCACTTTTATGTTATAGAGGCGGCTTCTTTCCTTAAATCTCATCAACCAACCTCTGCTAGCTTCCAATTGTTCTTCTGTAGCTTTCTCACCTCTTTCAGCCATCACAGAATTGAAGAGAGTTAGGGACTTTGGTTTAAGAGAATGCTGTGGCTGGTTTGATCTTCTATGCAGACCACTCGAACTTGCGCCACATCAGCAATAGGACTGTTTTGGTTTCTTATCATTCATGTACTCACTGGAGTAGACTTTAAATTTCCTTCAAGACCTTTCCCTTTGCATTCACAACTTGGCCAACTGTGTGGCACAAGAGGCTTAGCTTTCAGCCTGTCTTGGCTTTTGACATACCTTCTTCACTAAGCTTAATCATTTATAGCTTTTGATTTAAAGTGAGAGATGTGCAACTCCTCCTTTCACTTAAACACTTAGAGGCCATTGTAGGGTTTACTAATTGGCCTAATTTCAATAGGGTTTTGAGGAATAGGGAGGCCTGAGTTGAGGAAGAGAGATGGGGGAATGGCTAATTGGTGTAGCAGTCAGAACACACACAACATTGATTACATTTGTCATCTTATTGGGGTGCAGCTTATGACACCCCAAAACAACTACAGTAGTAACATCGAAGATCAGTGATCACAGATCACCATAACAGATATAAAAATAAAGGGAAATATTTCTGAACCTATTCTGGTTTGGGGGCTGCCTGATAAAAATAATAATATTAATTATGAAGAAGTTTAAAAGTGTAATAATATTAATTACGAAGAAGTTTAAAAGTGTAATAATATTAATTATGCAAAAATTACCAAAATGTGACACAGAAACACAAAATGAACACATGCTGTTGGAGAAATGGCATCGACAGACTTGCTTACACAGGGTTGCAACAAACCTTTAATTTGTTAAAAAATAAAATCTGCAAAGCACAATAAAACAAGATATGTCAGTATTTGTAGGTACACAACTCTCAATTTGGAGTCTAGTTCATCCTTTTACAGAAAGCAATAAAAACCAGACTTATAGGAACTAAAATGTAAAGAAAGACTAAAGACATAAAAATAAGGCAAAATAATTAAGTTAGAATGTTTGAAGCATTAGAATGACTAAGTATCACTTCTAGTTTTGTAAGTCAACATCATTTAGAAACGATTTACATATAACAAAATGTACAAATTTTAAGTGAAGTGTGATGAGTTTTGACAAATGCATACACTCACTTAACCACCCTCACAATCAATGCATACAATATTTCCACCATTCCAAAACTTTTCTGTCCCTTTCTCCAATCTCCTACCACCACTCTCACCCTAGGGAAACACTGGACTGTTTAACACTATTAATGAGCTTTGACTTTTCACATGCCATACCAAGTAGTTTGAGTATGGCACATCACTTGACTCTGCTTGAAATTTATTATGCTTCTTGGCCCTGTAAGTCAATGTTAATCATCAAACCTGGGAAAATTGGGGTCATTGTTTTTATGAATTTTTTTCCTCCATTTTTCTCACTTTCCTTTCTTTTTTGGGATTTCAATTACACATGTTCTTAATATTTTATAATTTCTCTAAATCTGTCTTCAAGTTCCCTGATAATTTATTCTGTAATCTTCACTCTGCTATGAATCCTTTTCCATGAACTTTTCATTTCAGTTATTTTATATTTTAGTTCCAGAATTTTTATCTCATTCTTTTTTTAAAAAAAAAAAAATAGTTTTCATTTCTCCATTGAGATTCCCTGTATGATCTCTCGTTAAGACCATATTTTATTCTAAACCTTTGAAAATATGTATAATTGCTGCTTTAAATCTTTTGGGCCATTTTTTTTTCTCAATTATGGCTTACATTTTGTATTTCTTTTATTTTAGTAATTTTTTACAACATATTGGACATTTTTGGTGACATATTTTAGATTATTTTGATTCTATGACCTTCCTCTGAAGAGTGTTGACTTTTGTTTTAGGAGGTAGTTTAATTACTGGCTTAGCACACTGAACCTATATATTAGTTTTATGGTTTGCTATGGCAGACATGTGTAAAGTGCAAAGTGTTTTCTAAGACTCTCTAACCTGGGTTGAGTCAGCTTCCAAACTCTGATGCCCCACAGATCTCATTAAGTCTCATTTTTAGGGTTTGTTGGGGTGGGTCTATTGTAAGACTTGCTTTAGAGTGGTCCTTCCTCCTAAAGCATGGCCTTTCTGGTATCTCATCTGGGTACCCAAGGTATTAACAAGGGCTCTGCACTCTGGTTAAGCCAGCACTCTAGTATCGTCCAACACTACTCCATCTCTGATGCCCCTTTCTCCTCTCAATTCCATGGTGGCCACTACCATAAACCTAGTATGGACTCATCCTAAACATGCAGAGTCTAGACCTTACCCAAGGATTCATGAAGAACCCCTACCCAGATTTTTGAGTCTCCTTTCTGTTTAGCTCTTTCCTCTCTGGTGCCCTGCCTTGCTCTAAAGATCCCAACCAGTTCAGCATCTCCAAAGTCTGAAGTTGTGCCCTGGTCAACAATATAGAGACTGTGGAGCTCATCTCTTGAGTTTTCCTTCTCTCAAGTATTATTGCAGTTTTGTGCAGTCTATTGTCAAATGCCTAAAAAGATGTTGCTTCATATATTTTGCAGTTTTAGTGTTGTTTATGGCCAGAGGGTTAATCCCATAGTTAGTCTCTCATGGGCGAAGCCTTACCACAGCTTTAAAGAGCTACCTGATGAAACCAAAGTTTCATTAGTAATGAAATCTGAGGGTTTATGGTGATATTCAGGTAACTGAGAAAGGAAGGTATTGTAAGTTTTTTTAAAAAATGGTAGCCAAGAGATAAACCAGATGATTATGAAAACTCTAAAATGAACTTTGTAGGTTTTGTCTTCCAGTACATCTTCCTTGGGACAACCTCCCTCTCCCCACTCCATGGATTATGAATGGCTTTCAATTTCAGCGCTTTCCTAAGCACTCCTAGTCACAAATGTGTGTATGTTTGCGTAGAAGGAGTCAATCAAAATACACCACTCTCAGACTTCACTGATTAGTACAGAAATGAGCACCCAAACGGTGTCCATCAGCATCTTCCCTGAGCTTAACACATGGGTAATGGTAGAGAGACATTCTCTTCCTGTTGAGTTCACTGGCTGGGAAGCTATGAGCTGGATCTCTTGACAGATATCTTACTCACTAAAAAGACAGAGTCTATAAGATAGGGGTTTGTCTTTCTTGGGCTACTCAACATCTAAACCCTCTTCCAATTTGAGATCTCTACTGTGTAGCCCTTCGCGGGAGGCAGGGTCCTGACACTCACTCTATTAATAAAAGAGAAGATACTTTTTTTTTTTTTTTTTTACAGAGACTCACTCTGTCACTGGCTGGAGGGCAGTGGTGTGATCTCGGCCACTGCAACCTCCACCTCCCAGGTTCAAGCAAGTCTCTGCCTCAGCCTCCTGAGTAGCTGGGATTACAGGCACCCGCCACCATGCCCAGCTAATTTTTATATTTTTGGTAGAGACAGGATTTCACCATCTTGGATGGGCTGGTCTTGAACTGCTGACCTCATGATCCACCCGCCTCAGCCTCCCAAAGTACTGAGATTACAGGTGTGAGCCATCGCACCCAGCTAAGAACAAACATTCTTTCTCCCTACCTCTGAAAGCTGTGACTCAATCAGACTGAGTCTTGTCAATGTGACTCTCCTATCCACTATTTCAGATATTAAGGTTGTTATGTAAAACAGCAAAAATAGTGATTAACTACACAAAATGCTGGAGTGAAAATCCAATGACAGCAGGAAATGTTCAGTTATGGCACTTCCAGACATATTTGAAACAAGTATCCACCTTCAGTAGCATCTTGACTAGACCATTTCTGGGGCATGAACTTGGTTGTATTCACAGCTATCTAGAAACACTTGGGTATTGCCTGTTTTATATTCCTACCTCTGAAGCATTCTAATAATCCTATAAACTACTTGATATCCTTCTGTAGTGTTTTCTTGCTTACGTTTGTTTGGCAGACTGGTAGTTGTTATTCAAAATCTTTTCTTTCCTTCTTCCCAAGTATGGGACCACACAGATATAAACCAAATTTTCTGGTCTCTTTGCAGCTATATATGAATAACTATGTGAAAAAGTTTAGGATATGAGCAACAGTAAGCAAAAGTTTAGGATATGCAACTACTTGTTTAATTTTAACTTGAAAAGAAGTTGTGGGACTGGGCGCAATAGCTCACACCTGTAACCCCAACACTTTGGGAGGCCTAGGTGGGCAGATCGCTTGAGCCTAGGAGTTGGAGACCAGACTGGGCAACATGATGAAATTCTGCCTCTACAAAAAGTACAAAAATTAGCCAGGCATGGTGGCATGTGCCTATAGTCCCAGCTACGTGGGAGGATTGCTTGTACCCAGGAAGTTGAGACTGCAGTGAGTCATGATCCCACCACTGTACTGCAGCCTGGGTAACAGACCAAGACTCTGTCCCAGAAAAAAAAAAAAAAAAAAGATTTTGCCATTTCCCTCTTTACTCTAGTTTGAAATGCCCATGTGGCTGTGATATGGCCTCCACTATACAGACAAGTTCAATGCCTTAGGAGATGAAAGCATAAACAAAACAATATGTATATGCCAAAGTTTCTTCTGAATCATGTATAGGACAAAACACAAAGATTTAAGGGATTAGGAATCTTGGAGTAGATTTAGACTGGGAACCTACACACCCGCCCTCGAATTATATTCCCCAAGAGGGTCCAGTTATCACCAAACCCACCCAGTACATTGGTGAGGGTTGCTCTTGCCAGCATCTTTGAACAGCACTCTAGTGGCTGTACTTTACAACCTCGGGATAGCAAGTGGTGGGGTGAGGAATGCCAAAATTGTCTTGGCTTCCATAATTTCAGGATCCTGGGATGTCATAAAGTCAAATAACAGCATTTAACCAGCAGAGACAAAGCGAATGTGGCTACCATAATAGGCAGCAGGTCCAGTGGGAATAATTGAAGATTTTCAACCACAGTGGTTAATTGATCACAGGGTCCCTAAACTGAAATTCATGGACAGCAACTAAATCTCAATTTGGTTGGTTTAACTAAAACCTTCCAGTTCTATAGAAAAAAAGCCCTTACTTGAACAAGGATGACTCTCCCATTTCCCAGACCTGAATCAATTCACAAATCCCAGAGCACTCTGAATGACGGGCAACCTAGAAACCTTTACTGAAGTACACACTGTGACTCTTATCTCCAAGCAGTCCCCAAAGGCATTCATGAATGTATACCAGGGCAGCTGTACAATACTTCCTGGGGAGGAGGGATATTTGGAACCTGGCTCTGAACATTTATTCCTGAGGACCCAGAATGCCACTGCCATCCACTGGTCAAAGTGAGGTTCATGGGGGTAAAGTAAAAAGTGAGCCGCAAACAGATGCATCTCGGTAGTAACTGCAGACACTCGTTATGGCTGTTTACCTAGTTCCTGAGTGTGGAGTTAGAATGTGTTTTATCACACGAATCTGGAGAGAGTGATGCAAAGGTTCAGGGATGGTGAAAATTCACACCCTCTGGCAACAGCAGAGTTGAGTTCAGCGGCTGTGTGCCAAATGCCTGGCAATCAAGAGTCTCACGGTAATGAAGTCTTTTCCTGTAGCTGCTCCTGCCTGTGCACTCGGCTTCTCAGCCTCCTTTACTTGCTGCTTTACAGTCTTTCCAAGACTGCTTCTCTGCCTTTCCCCTCAATTCTGTATACTACTCAGGATTCTTCTCATCAAAACCCTTTCTGTTTCACTTCACCATATTTATCTTCTGATTTTTGCAGCCACAAACCCTGATTAGTACAGACCGCATATAAAATAAAACAAAGTGGATATAAGAGAAATTGAGAAGTGGAAAGAGAGGTTTCTGGTGACACATTTTTATCTCTTGGTTCCAGTTTTACCCAAAGCATTCCCTGTAAATAAGCCAACAAATACCACTTAAATACCTGAAGTACCCAGAATTAGGATTCTTTCATACGATACAGAAATAAATACAAATTACACATCCTCCTCTTTCTAGTCTCTTTAAAGAATTAGCAGATGAGGAATTATTAATGACTAGCCTTATTCGTCTAATAGGAGTGTGGGTCAGAGATACATCAACAAAAATGGGTGGAGTTGAAAGACTGAGTGGACCTGAATGTTTTAACAATCTAACTGGAGAAAATAAAACTTGGCACAGACAAGAAATTAATCTATGGTCACAAAAGAAAAAGATAAGAGAGAGGAAAGAAAGAAGGCAACACCCATCCTTCCTTTGGAGTCAGGCAGGATTCATTGTCTCTGTGGCAAAACCATTAAAGAGCTTGCTCCTGTATTATATATATTCCCAAAATTCTGAGAAAGAGGTAGAAAGAGCAGGAAAGAGAAGAGAAAATATGCCACCCTGAAAGTTGTACACACACATACACGACATAACACACACAAAAACACACCCCAGTGGAGATGCTCCCCTTTTCATTTCTCTAATATTCCTAAATGATAGACCCATGTGTGAACCATTCAGTGATTTGCCACTGTTTTGTATGCTCTGTAACATCTTGGCTTTTCTTGAACAGATAATCTCCTTTTACTTGGCATTCACTGCTTTTTGATTAAGCGCTAAAGGGTAGCCTTACCCTATCCTTAGGAATGAGCTTGTGGGAAGATATTCTTTACTACTCTCAGCCTGATATGGCCCTTTCTTTTCTCATTCAGGAAACTGGTCTTTCTCTGTCAGGGACTGATTCTCAACAGCACTAAAGAACTTTAATGCCAGACTGAATGGGTGGTCTTCATGGAATGATAGCTCACTTCTGAATTTCTAGGCAAGTCAACACTGGCTTAGGGCTGATTCTACTACATAAGGATAACTAGAATTTGTGTTGCCCAGGAGTAGCCTGTAGATTTTCCTTTTTTCATTACAATAGTCTGTTAAGTCAGTATCAAGATTTCATGAAAACCAGTTTTTGCAGAGCACCTATTCTATGTCCAGCCTTGGAGCAGAAGGCAAGACTTAAAAAGAAATAGGCCGGGCGTGGTGGCTCACACCTGTAATCCCAGCACTTTGGGAGGCCAAAGCAGGTGGATTACCTGAGGTCAGGAGTTCATGACCAGCCTTGCCAATATGGTGAAACCCCATCTCTACTAAAAATACAAAAATTAGCCGGGTGTTGTGGTAGGCGTCTGTAAACCCAGCTACTTGGGAGGCTGAGGCAGGAGAATCACAGGCAGAGGTTGCACTGAGCCAAGACCACGCCACTGCACTCTAGCCTGGGTGACAGAGTCAGAGTCCATTTCAAAAAAAGGAAAAAAAAAAGAGTGTTATGGAAGATTCAATAAAGCACACAATAGGTCTTAGCCCAGATTTCAATACCTGCAAGAATCTACTTGAAGAAGGTGTGGTCTGTTACAAGTCTTGAAAAATAGGCAAGTTAATGGTGTAGAGAGGTAGTCTGAATCTGAAAAAGAGCATTTACAAAGGTATAGAGGCCAAAGAGAGTTGTAACCCTGTGGAAGGCAGTTCAACATGATTGTGGCATGAAGGAGGAATGGAGAAGGATGGAGTAAGAGAAATTGGCAGAACCCTTATATCTTGAAGGGCCTTGCATGCCATTCCAAGGTATATGGATTTTACCCTCAAAGCCCTTTGAAGGTTTGGGAGTAACATGGCCAAGTTTTATCTAAAGAAAGGTCATGTAGCTTGCAGTGTGGGTAATGGATGAACTGATGAGGGGTAAAACAGTGGGCAGAGCAATTCATTAGGAGATGGGAGATGACAGCGACTTGAACTAAGGAAGTGACAGCAGATAGGGAGAAGTGAAAAAATTCTGGAGGATTAAGTAGGAACAACTGACAAAAATTGATTAATAACTTGATATGGATGATGGGAGAGGGGTCTATGTTTCTGTTTTGGGCAAATGCTTGCATGGTGGTGGGAATGTAGGAGATAGGGCTGGTTGAGAGAAGGAATGAGATAGTGGAGAGCTCAGTCTGAGATATAAATTAGAGGAATCTCTGGACCATTCACATGAAAATGCCAGGAGGTCTGTAGGTCTTGAGCTGGAGAGACACCATCAGGGAGAGAATAAAGAGTTGGGAGTCATAGGCATACATTTGGTAACTGAAGCTACAGGAATGGACCAGGCTACTTGAGGTGAGGTTTTCCAATGAAAAGAAAGCCAAATCTAGATCCCAGGGGAACACCACTTTTAAGAAACATGCAGTGAGAAATGAGTAAGCCAAAGGGAAGACAGCAAGGTAAGAAGAAAATTACCATGGAGTGCCTGCTTGGGCAACAAGAGCAAAACTCTATCTCAAAAAAAAAAAAAAAAACCACTCTTGTCCTTAGACAAAGGATATTTAAATTTCTCTATTTTCTAGTGTCTTCCTAGTTGGGGGAAGGAAACAAACAGCTGAATCCATAGCTGATGACTGAGCCCTTTTCAAGGACCCTGACTTGGGAAGCAGCTGTTCCTCATTCTCTGGAAAATTTACCAGCACCAACGGGAGGTGGGAGGAGGTGGGAGGTGGAGAACAAGTGATACTTGCTTTTCCCAGCACAGGAGGAGACCTTCCAACCCCGGGGACTTAAAATCCCCCCCCCCCCCCCCCCCCCCCCCCCCTCTCAACATTTCTCCATGAGAAATAATGAGTAGTTAGAACTGATTCCTTTTTTTTTTTTTTTTTTTTTTTTTGGGAGGACGGAGAGGCTCTCTCTGTCGCCGGGGCTGGAGTGCAGGGGCCGGATCTCAGCTCACTGCAAGCTCCGCCTCCCGGGTTCCCGCCATTCTCCTGCCTCAGCCTCCGGAGTAGCTGGGACTACAGGCGCCCGCCACCTCGCCCGGCTAGATTTTTGTATTTTTTAGTAGAGACGGGGTTTCACCGTGTTAGCCAGGATGATCTCGATCTCCTGACCTCGTGATCCGCCCGTCTCGGCCTCCCAAAGTGCTGGGATTAGAGGCTTGAGCCACCGCGCCCGGCCGGAACTGATTCTTATTCTATATGTTTTCTCTTCAAGTCTTCACATGGCCTGGAGGAGGAGAAATACCTCCACAAAACCAAATATACAAACCACAGAAATGCTGGGGTTTAGTTTTTGAATAATATATTCCAAAAAAGACTTTACCTCTTACAAAACTGTTGTTTTTCAGAGACACCCAAGTGATATCAATTACAAGCTTTTGAAATTGTCCTGGGTAAGACTTTCCTGTAGTCGGGATTGGATTGGCTCCCTAGAGCACATTCGATGCTCAGGATGCCAGGAACTGGGTTTCTTTCTAAATGTTAAGCTAGAGTTTGGAATCCCAGGGTGATGAAGACAACCAGGACTTCTCACTGTTCCTACCTGCTCCTGAACAAAGACACTAATTTTGGATATTTATCTGAAATACCTCCAGATAATACAACGCTTACAGCCCCTGCCCCAAAATAGCTGGAATTGCCCAGAACACCAGGATGCCAGCTGTGTCAGGAGCCCTATTTCACAGACCCTTGTATGCGTGCTCCAGGCTCAGTCACAGAGCCTGAGGGGTGGACTTCTTAACAGGTGGGGCCGCTGATCAACCTCCCACAGCCAGGGCAGTTCATTAGGGATGTGGTTAAATAGATAAAGCCTGGATTTAGTATTCAACCATATCCCTCTCCTGGGACTCCTTATCCCATTAGAAAATTCTAGATGCTCAGAGGCTCCCGCTTTTCTGAGCATTGAGGTTCCTTCTCCATCCACCCTATACTCCAAATTAATCCTTCTTCCACAGAGCACATTAATTCCTTTTTAAAACATGCCTGCCTTGATCAGCAATTTTGAGCCAAATATTGACCAACTTAATGCATTATCCTTTTGTGAGAGAATTTCCATTTTAATGAAGGGAATGTTTTACAGAGTAGAATATAAAGACTAAGATTAAATCCAGGTTGTTTTAAAGACCAATAGAATTGGGGCCAATAGGGTGGAAATGACAAGAAGATAGAGCCATTCTGTATATGTAAAAGGCCTTTCTAGCAATCTGAGATGTTCAAAAAAATGAGAAGCAGTGCTTTGAGAAGTATAAGATGCCCATCACTCTACAGTGGGTATTTTTGTTTTGGTGAACTTTTGACTGGTTGAATTCTACAATTATGAATCAGAGTATCAGAAGTACATACCAGGCAAACTACTAGGATGCCTTTCAGAGATCATTAAAAATGGTGTAGATATTCACCCTGCAAAGGATCTGAAGGAGAGGGAATGGCATGAGGATTTCTAAAATTTATTCTTTTATCAAAAAAGTCTTAGTATCAGGGACTGCCTGGTATTAGATGATACAATAATGAATAACTGAAATACATCCCTGCCCTCAAAGGGCTTACAGTCTAATGAGGGAAAGAGACAGCAACAGGCAACTGCAATATAATTCAAGTAGAGGGTTTTTAGTATGTTGGTGGAACCTAGGCTGGAAACCTACCACAGCTGCAGCCACAACCACAGCCTCAGGGGTCGGGGAGTCAGTCAGGGAAGCTTTCCTTTAGGAGGCAGTGTGAGACTAGCTGGAGGAGTTAGTCTGGGGAAAACAACAGACCCTGAACAAGAGACAGGTTATATATGTTTACTAACAGTTACTATATTTGTGGCTGGAAGGGTTTTTTCCTCATGTCTGGTGGGAAGGAAGGCAGATCTATATTATGGGATAAGAGGCAAACCATGTTAAATAAGAGAGGTTTATTTGTCTTCTAGAGACTACCTGAAAAATACCAAAGGCCTCAGCTTAATTCCACCACGCACTCCAGGTAGAACCTCCACGTGTGTCAATCTACTGGGTAGATCCACGTGTGTTCATCTTCCCAGATGAAGACAGGGACATATTCCACTGAGTAGGAAGGACAGAGGATAGAAAAGAAAGAGAAAGAGAGAAGGAAGTTATAGGATAAAGGGTCTCCTCGGCTTCAGCAGAAGCTGAATCCACAAGGACCAAACAGCAACCCAAAGGAGAAAACCTGAAGGAAAAGTGTGGATATATTCAGGACCACCCACTAGGAGGGCTTTTTTATTTCTGGCGATTTGTTGTCCTTACATGACCACAGGGGGCACAACAGTGTTCTCCTTATCTATTGCTGTGCAACAAATCACCCCAAAACCTAGTGGCTCAGAACAACAATCACTCCGTTATTATCTCTCATGTTTTGGGGATGGACTGTGCTCAGCCAGGCAGCTCTTGCCCAAGGTCTCTTATGTGGTTGCAGTTAGATGATGGCTGGGGTGAGAGTTGTCTTCACTCACTTGTCTGGCAGTTGATGCTGGCCGTCAGCTGAGAGCTCAGCAGGGTCTGTCAGTTGGAACACTACTTGTGGCCTCTTAATGTGATCTGGGTTGCCTCACGGCATGGTGCCTGCATAACGGAAATGAACTTTATGAGGCCCAGGTGGAAACCGTATCACTTTTTATAACCTATTTGGCAGTCACATAGCATCACTTTCACCGTAGTCACAGGCCCTCCAGGTTCAAGAGGGGTGAGAAAATGAACACCTCTGTGTGTGTGTATGTATGTATTTTTACTTGTATACACCTAAAGTGTACAACATGATGCTTTGATATACATATCCATAGTGAAATGATTACTGCAGTCAAGCAAGTTAGCATATCCATCATCTCCCATAGTCACTCTGAATCTGTATATTGCTTTGCGTAGAATGCATTTTGGCAATATTGATTCTTCCAATACATGAACTTAGATTTGTCCATTTATTTGTGTCATCTTCAATTCTTTCATCAATGTTTTATAGTTTTCAGTGTACAGATCTTTCACTTCTTCATTAAATTTATTCATAAGTATTTTATTCTTTTTGATTTTACTGTAAGTGAGATAGTCTCCTTGATTGCTTTTTCAGAGAGGTCGTTATTAGTGTAAAGAAATGAAACTGATTTTTGTATATTGATTTTGTATACTGCAACTTTACTGGACTCATTGATTAGTTTTAAAAGTTTTTTTTTATTTAGTTGTTTTTCTTTTTTAAGTTCTGGGATACATGTGCAGAATGTGCAGGTTTGTTATATAGGTATACATGTACCATGCTGGTTTGCTGCACCTATCAACCCATCATCTAGATTTTAAGCCCCGCATACATTAGGTATTTGTCTTAATGTTCTCCCTCCTCTTGTCCCCCACTCCCCGACAGGCCCTGGTGTGTAATGTTCCCCTCCCTGTGTCCATGTGTTCTCACTGTCCATCTCCCATTTATGAGTGAGAACATGCAGTGTTTGGTTTTCTGTTCCTGTGTTAGTTTGCTGAGAATGATGGTTTCCAGCTTCGTCTATGTCCCTGCAAAGGACATGAACTCATTCTTTTTTATGGCTGCATAGTTCTTTATAACAGGGAAAAAAAGATGGACTACACATTTTTATGGAAGAAGTATCGATACCTTGTAGGAAGTGCATGCAGGATGAAATGTATTGTACTAATGTCTTTGGAAAATATAATCTGCCACACAGAGGGATTACATTTAGATTGAAAGTACATTATAAGGTTGTAACAGAATTGTAGCACGGACCCTGGTATTAACTGCTACCTCCCCATCGGTAGGGCAGGTGTACCTGGGATAGGATGTTTTTCTTGACTCTGTCCCTCTTTTTTGTCCTTCAAGGGCCTTCCATCTTCTCTCTTCCTGTTGCTGTCTTTTAATTCTATCTTAGTCTATGGTAGAGTCACTTCTGGAGTAGTGTGAGGAGCACTGTATCTTTAGATAGAAAGACCTGGGTTTGTTTCCTGCGAGGACCATTTTCCAGCTGTGTAGCTTTGAGCAATCTACTAAACTCCTGTGCTTCAGTTTCTTACTTTGAGAAGTTGGGGAAATAATAGTACCTCCCTGATAGGGCCGTTGTGCATAGTAAATAAGACATAATGCAAGGAGAACAGCTGGAACATTGTAAGCACCTTATAAATATTCCTTTTATCAGCTGACACATTCGCTGATGGATACTCTTAATGTTATTTGAAATGTTTACATTTCAGTCTCTTACAGCAATGGTCTCCAAATTTTTAAATCAGGCACTTTGGTCAGAAAAATGTTTCATCCATGCACCTCCAATATGTGAATATTTGTACATATGTAATTTTTATGCATATGTCATGGTACTGTCTAACTTGCATAACATACTCCCAAGTAGCTATTAAATAGGATTAGTTAAAATACATAGAAATTATCACATTGTATTCCATGCCATGGTAAATCTGGCATTCCCCTCCACTTTGATGACCATGCCTTAAAAACAGATCTTCTAAAGTTTTAGAGGAGTATCTATAACCATATTCCTGTATGTGTAAGTAGCTGGAGATAGATATATGGAGAATAAAAATGAGAGAGAGAGAGAAAGAGAGAGAGACAGAGAGACAGAGAGAGCCAGAGAGAGGGAAGGGAGAGGAAGGAAGAGAAGGAAGGAGGGAGACAAAGAGGAAAAGGAGAAAACTTTTGGTTTTCACTTTATATGGTCCTGTACTGCTTAGACGTTTTAGAATAATAAGCATGTACTGTTCTTAACATTTAAAAAAAATGTACAATGCAAGAGTTTAGTTTGACCTCCATAATCCAGACTTCAGTCATTGCATGTCTAAATACTCTATTTCTTTACCATTGAAATTGTTCCAAATATATATTGTTCCAATGTATATGCCATGTGGATGTCTTGGGAAAGGTAATTCTTTCCTGAACTTCACTTGGACTCAGAGAGCAACTGCTCTCTGTAACATCCTACCCTTCCAGATACTTTGGAGGTAGAAATTTATAGGCCTGTGTGGTTTGAGGAAGGAAAAAGAATTTATTCTGCACAGTTTTCCCTGGAAGACTCTCCTGTTTACTGAAATGCTCTTTCCTCTACAGTTGTGTCTGTCTCTCACTAGAAAATTCCCCACTGTGAAGGAAACTCCTTTCCCTGAGCACGTACTTGGCCGAGCTGGTGGGTTTTGGTTTTGTTGGGTTGGTTTGTCCTTTTTTTATGCACATGGAGCATGAGTGACAAAAACATGCATATCAGCTCCTTTACTTCCGGACCTACTTTTTGGACCTATACCTGCACTGTAGTTATTGGAAAATATGGTGTCATGTGTCTGAGTAACCTTACTGGCAAGATGAAAAAGCATTCATGTAACCTAAATGCACTGCCAGACTAGCATTTTATCCTGAATGTGATGACCACCACTATGTTTATTTATAAAGTCCTGGTCAAATGATGAAAAAATTATGGTTTCTTCATGGCTACATCCTCTGAGTTGGTGCTATCATCACTGTGATGGAATGAAATCCCTTTTAGTTCATGGTAGTGAAGGAATAAATCCATGTGATTCTTCCCTCATTAAAACAGATAAAATAACTTACATCCCATATTTCTGTATGTATGTGCTACCTCTTTACTTTTATTAGTTGTTGATGTACACATTCTATAGTGGAACTTACTATTAATAGATAGGACTCGCTTTAGGCTTTGCCGCTCAAAAATGCTTCCCCATAACTTCTACTTACAGATTAATTTGAGTTAGGCTGGCTATTTTAAAATAAAAATGTCATGCTGGGTGGTAGTCCCATTTACCTTTTAGTAGAAATTATTTAGTTAAATAGTATGCAGGTTATAGTCTGTCGGCTCTATAGAACTATTATTCACCCTTTCCCACCTGCTTCATGCCCTAGGATGCTGACTTTCTTTGACTACATCAACTCTGCTTCTTTGCCTTCTGCCTTGTGCAGGTTTGGCCAATGGGCAGCACTGGAAGGAGATCAAAGGGTAGAAGGAGAGATTCAGGTGTCTGTTCCCCTAGTCACTTCCCTGCTGGGCTTTGGCTTGGCACTGGCTGTGATCCTTTACCTAAGGCCACAGCCATCACTTGGTCCTGCTAACTGCTTCCCCCAATCCCTGACCTTTCCCGCTGTCATTGTCTTTCAGGTGCTTTATTATCCCTTGTGGAGTTCCTTTCCCTTGCCCACATTTTTGCAACTGTCTCTTCACCAAATGTTCTCCAATCATTCCTTTTGAGTGTGCCATTTATTTCCTGATAGAACCCAGACTAATAGAATAGCCTTTAGAAATGGCCTCAGGAAACAGACCCTTAAAATGGTATTGGTATGGTATTGTGTGGTAGGCAGAATAATGGCCTTCAAAAGATGCCCATGTCCTAATCCCTGCAGCCTGTGAATAGAGTATGTCACATGACAAAGGGGAATTAAGTTTGCAGAGAGCATTAAGGTTGCTAATCAACTGACCTAAATATAGAGATTATCTTTGTTAACCAGGTTTTGATTACCCAATGCAATCAAAAGAGTCCTTAAAAGTGGGAGAGGGAGGCAGGAGAGTCAGTGTCAGCGTGACATGATGTGGGAAAGACTGAGCAGCCATTACTGACTTTGAAGATGGAAGGCCATGAGCCACAGAATGCAGGCAACCTCTAAAGATGGGAAAGTCAACAAAACAGATAATCCCCTAGGGTCTCTAGAGAGAATGCAGTCTTTTTGACACCTTGATTTTAGCCCAGTGGGACCTGTATCCAGACTTTTGACCTGCACAACTGAAGGATAATAAATGTGAGTTGTTTTAATCCAATAAATTTGTAGTAATTTATTACAGCAGCAATAGAAAACTGATACAAGTTGCTAACATATTTGATGAGGACAAGGAGGTTTCTTGACATAAGGAAATAGGATATGGATAATCCATGCTATGTTACTCAAATCATTCCTCGTAGCAGAGATTGAGATGCAATGTAAGTAGAGGGCAAGGTATTGAAAGATCAATTAGCTAGGGTTCTTAGTTGCTACAGTGACAATGGCAATTATCAAGATTGTGGTGTGACTCGTGTTGCTGTGAGTCCTAGATAATGTACACAGATGAAAGGAAAAATTAAAAACTTTGTAAGTCCATTCAGGGCACAAGTATATGAGAAAACCTTAATGGCAGCTTTAAAAGAGCTGCTTACCAACCACCTTGAAAAAGGTATAAGTGAGGACCAGTCCAGCATCTGAGAACTGCATCACTGCCTGTTTTGTTATGGAGCAGAGAAAAGAGTAGAAACCTGAGACATGGGATGGGAACATTTAGGGAAACAGACAAGACTAAGAACTTTGAACCCCCAAATTGTCTCAAAACTTTTCTGCACATAATGAACCCCATCCAGCAGAGGGGCTGGGAGAGCATGGGATGGAGGTGACCTGTGTTGGGGACACATGTTTTTCACTTAGATAAGAGGATGCTGTGGTGAAGTGTGTCTCCAGGTTGATTATCTACCTTTCTGCAGCCTGCTTTTGTCCTTAGATATTGATCTGTATGGACTGCATCAGCCAGACTTCTTTGTCTTTAGCTTATGGTTAGCTTTGGCCAATTCAAGGCACTGGCAGGAAAATAGAGGGTGAACTGAGAGGGCACAAACAGGGTATTCATTCGCCTGACTCCCACCTTGCTGGATCACTGTTGGCTGTGTCTGCCATGGTCACTAATTTAGAAACACAGGTAGAGATGCCAGCCTTGTTGGGCAACCCTTGTCCACAGCCTGCTGTTCTTTCTAGCCCTGGGGTCCCTCACGCATCCCTTGTTCATCTCCTTCACCCTCCCCTCGCTTTTCTAATTAGCCTTGCATTAAACCCTCCTCAAACACTTCTTTTTTTCTTGCCAGAACCCTGACTGATATCATCATCATCATCACAGCTGACATTTATTGAGCACTTATGTGCCAGACACATGCCCAAACACCATCCATAAATTAGCTTATTTTATCCTCACCATATCTCTGTGAGATACATGACTATTTTTACTCCATTTTACAGATCAAAAAATTTAAAACTTAAAGTTGGCACACAGCTTACCCAAACTTATCCAGCCAGTAAGTGCCAGAGGCAGGAATTGAACCCATCTATAGCGTTAGAGGAAGCATAGTAGAGTCAGTATAAAAGATGGGCTTTGTAGTCCAGAGGGACCCACGTACAAATATCTGATGTTGACATGAGCCAAGACACTTAATTCCTGAGCTTAGTTTCTTGATTTCTAAGATGGGAGCTACATTCCCTCTGTCAGTTAAGAGTTCTTTGTTTGTAAGTAACAGAAGCAACACTGCCCAATCAAAATTACAGGAATCTAGAGAGTTCCAAAGGATCCAGGTGCAGGCACTAATGAAAACATTCTTTGAAGTCTCTATGTTGTCAACTCCACAATTTTCAATTCATTACTGACTGTGTTCATGATTAGAATTTCCTGGACAGAGTGCCCACTTGACCTCGCTCACTTGGGTTATTTGTCCACACCTTTTATCAGGTAGGATAGGGCATCAAGTCTGTATTCAGTGATGGTGGGTGAGTCTCCCTAGGAGAACTAGTATGATTTTAGCTGGAAAAGGGGTAAGCAATGCTGTGAATGCAACAAGCAAATAAATACACAGTATAAATAAATACACATGCTTCTTGCAAAAAGTGAAGGAGATAATCCAGGCAAAGTGCTTGGCACAGGGTTCAGAATTTCTCTTCCCTCCTGCCAGACTGTTAAGAGAATAGAATTTTGATTGTAATGGGAGGAACAGTGATAGAAGGCATTTATGCGTCACTAGCTGTACTTCTGACAGTTTCTCACAGAACTGTTATGTCTACTCTTCTCTTGTTTTGCCCAATTAGAGCTTCCAATCTTCATCCTGTAATGCCATGCTTATATGGACTTCTCCCTGTTGTCTGTAGGCTTCTTCCAAAAGTGTGTCAGTGTACCACCTCTCCCTCGTCTGGTCCATCTCTTTTTTCTTCAAGATTGTTTTGCTCCCCAACATTTTATTTTGAAAATTTTCGAACATAGAAAAAATTTTAAAATTAGACAGTGAACACCCATAAATATACCATCTAGATTTTAACATTCATATTTTAGTTCATTTGCTTTTTTGCATTTCCATCCATCCATCTAGCCAGCTATGTATGCACCTAAGCACCTGTTTGACAATATTGTTTTAATGGGTTTACAAATACTTTTTTTTACAATGAACTCAGATCTCTTATATCAATGTTAGCAAAGAACCAACGGAAAGGAGTCTCAACAATTCTTAGGGGCTGGACAAGTTTCCTTAGTTAATGCTGTGAATAGAAGTTTTAAAAGCATTTATTCCTCACAAAAAGTAACCATCTGTTCTTTATGATGGCTCCTATCATTTCTAACTATGTTTCTGAAAGACATTTTTCTGAGAGCTGCTTTGGAATGACGGGGAAGAGTTCTTAGGAAAAACTCACTGGCTGAAGTGACCCAAAACCAGAGGAGTATCTGGATGGAGCATATCCTAGATGATGATGATGATGATGATGATGATGATGATGATGATGATAGATTTTGAAAAAAATGCCCAATATATGTTCCAAAATTACCAGAGATTTTTACATCTGATCGTCAAATCCTGGGATCCTAAGGGGGGAAACCTCCAATCTTGAGAATCAGATAAGCATCTCAACTCCTGGAAGCTGTTTGAATACTAAGATAATTTTCACATCCCAAGTTGCATTAGATTCTCATGGGACTAGGTTTTACTGTGAGATTGGTGGTTCTGGTTTGAGCCGCTAAATTCAAGATTTGGGCATTGGAGTTCTTGGTGATTTGCTTACTCGTTGACATAAAGTTTTGAGCCAGTGCTGGTCAAATTGCAAGTGTAAAGGGAATAAAGTGAAAGAAGCATACCATATCCATTTTGGAAGCATAAACACAAGTCAATTTACATTTGCCTATACAATATGGAGTATCTACTGTTGGTGCCATCTGTCTGTGTTGTGGGATGTGAACATGGGACTTCATCGCATGCATTTTATCTTGATGGATGACTAGGAATGGAAGGGTGTGTTTGGAAAGTACCATAGGGAAGGTGGAATTAACAGGTGGCTGGGGAAAGCTTCCAAAAAAAAAAAGAGATTGAGAAATAATCCTACCAGTAGGGGAGGGAAGGTCTAATCTGTATTAATCTGTACTGCGAAGAGGACTGGAAGGCAAACAGAATCCCAGGACATGTCAAAGAAAAGAAAGTGATATGGTTTGGCTGTGTCCCCACCCAAATCTCATCTTTAACTGTAGCTCCCAAAATTCCCACATGTCATGTCATGGTGGGAGGTAATTGCATCATGGGGGTGGGTCTTTCCCATGCTAGTCTCATGATAGTGAATAAATGTCACAAGATCTGATGATTTTATAAAGGGGAGTTCCCCTGCACATGCTGTCTTGCCTACCACCATGTAAGACATGACTTCACTTCTCTTTTACCTTCTGCCATGATTGTGAGGCTTCCCCAATCATGTGGAACTGTGAGTCCATTAAACCTCTTTCCTTTATAAATTACCCAGTCTCACGTATGTCTTTCTTTTTTTTTTTTCCATTTTCTTTTCTTTTTTTTTAATTTTTTTTTTTATTATACTTTAAGTTCTAGGGTACATGTGCATAGCGTGCAGGTTTGTTACATATGTATACTTGTGCCATGTTGTGTGCTGCACCCATCAACTCGTCAACACCCATCAATTCATCATTTATATCAGGTATAACTCCCAATGCAATCCCTCCCCCCTCACGTATGTCTTTCTTAGCTGCATGAAAACAGACTAATACAGGAAGTAAAGATGAAAAGTAGGTAACTTATCAGAGAGAAGTGTGGAAATTCCTAAGTAAATGAATACAGACCAAATAGAGAAGAGGCATTTGTGAATTCAGCTGGAAAATTCTCAAGTAACCCAAGGATGATGTGATAAGGCCTGGCCTGGGGCCTGGGATATGATAAAATAGGGATGTGTACTAGAGATGTTTGGTCTATTGGTTGCCTACCTAGATGTTTTTAACCCCTCTCCCCATCTCTGCCAAGCAGTATCCCACATTATTGTTCAAGTGTTCACCTTTCCCTCATGCTTCATATTATATACGTGGGAAGAATCTGTTCTCACCCAAAGCTCTAGAGATGGGCTCTCATTTGCTTCAGCTGATCAAAACATCCACTGCCTAGCCATGGTCATTGATTTAGAGATGGCTATGTGACCTTTTCTGAAATGGTTGACAAGAAAAATATCTCTCCTGGATGGTTTGCTCTGTGGATGTAAAGCTTGAAACAGTTCAGCCACATTGACACGATGGGGATGACAGTCTTAGGATGAAAGGCAGAAAAATCCTCTCATTGAGGACAACATTGAGCCACTGGATCGACCTTCTCTGAAGTTCAAACAACTCCTGAACTTACCAAATCTGACCTCAATACTAAGTAGCTAGAAACTGATAACAATGTTGTTGTAGCCCACAAGGTATTACTAGCAGTTAATAGTGCAAATTTTACTCTCTTATTAGAAAATAATCTCTGACCACATTATTTGGCACATAGGAAATGCTCAACTAAAATATCACATGCCTATAATCATAGCACTTTGGGAGGCTGAGGCGGGTGGATCATCTAAGGTCAGGAGTTCGAGACCAGCCTGGCCAACATGGGGAACACCTGTCTGTACTAAAAATACAAAAATTAGCCAGGCTTGGTGGCGCATGCCTGTAATCCCAGCTACTCTGGAGGCTGAGGCAGGAGAATCACTTGAACACAGGAGGCAGAGGTTGCAGGGAGCAAAGATAGCACCACTGCACTCCAGTCTGGGTGACAGAGCAAGATTCTGTCTCAAATAATAATAATAATAAAATTTTTAAAATAGAGGTAAAAGGCCAGGTGCAGTGGCTCATACCTCTAATCCCAGCACTTTGGGAGGCTGAGGCAGGCAGATCATGAGGTCAGGAGATCGAGACCATTCTGGCTAACATGGTGAAACCCCGTCTCTACTAAATATACAAAAAATTAGCTGGGCGTGGTGGCGGGCGCGGTGGCGGGCGCCTGTAGTCTCAGCTACTTGGGAGGCTGAGGCAGGAGAATGGCGTGAACCCAGGAGGCAGAGCTTTCAGTGAGCTGAGATTGCGCCACCGCACTCCAGCGTGGGCGACAGAGCGAGACTCCATCTCAAAAAAAAAAAAAAAAAAAAAAAAAAAAGAGGAAAAAATCTCATTCCACTCAAGATGTGTTATTGCTAAAAGGAAACCAAAGCTAGAAGCAAAAGTAAAATATCACATTTGTATTAGCAGAGTGGTGATGATGGTGGGGAGGGAGGGCAGGGGGTGGCAATTATGAGAATTAAGATGGAGTTGAAGGAAAAACTTATTTGGAGTATGTTTTCTCCCAATCACTCTCTTGGCCAGAGATAAAACACCTGAGAAGATAGGAACAGTTATCAGTAAATGGGTTTTCTCACATTTTCTCATCTACTCTTTCAAATTCTATTTCTGACAGCCAGAAGCACACAAGAGGGGTAAGCTAGTATACTTATCTTTTTTTTTTTTTTTTTTTTTTAGGACAGAGGGAACTACCTAATAGAAAAAAGAAATTAGATAGGGTCATATTAGAGCTCAGGTCTGATATTGACTCATCTAAGAAACCACTGTGGCCCCAGAGAGCCTCCTACTATTGGTAACTGCCTTCTCTTCTCCAAAATGGGGTCAATAAACTAATACAGTCTTGCTGAGATGTTTGTAAAATCTGAAAATACAAATTATTTGAGAAATAGTCAGGTACTGGTTGGAGAAAGAGAGAAAAAATTATAACCTAGAAGGAATAAAAACTGCAGTTTCCTTGGTCTCATTTCTAGGACTTGTGTGCAAGGCTAATATATAAGTTGTGATGCCCAGGAGCCCATTGCTAATGATCTTAAACAAATTTTAGAAATCAAACCAGGCATCATTCTGGCTAACAAGAGAGGCCATAAAATGAATACACCAATTTTCGAGCTACCATTGTGTGTCAGGAAGATTTTTCTTTATGGGACGAGCACATTTTCTTTCATGGTGGTTGATTTCCTTCTCAGAGTAGTAGTGTATCCCATTTATTCAGACTTTGTGTAGCCTCAAGATGTGTGTGTTGTGTTACTGGAAGATAGAGAGTTAATAAATACGATACAAATTAGAAAGAGTGGCTCATCTTTGGGGAGGAATAAATGAGATGAACGGGGTGATTAAGAAAGGAAGTAGCTTATTCAGTGACTCTGCACTGTGGTAAGATCCTCTAGAGCTAGAAGGAGGCCTGGATGTAAGCAGCAAGAAGGCCAGAGATTAGCCACAAAGTAAATACGAGGAGGAATAAATTAAATGAACGAGGTGATTAAGAAAGGAAGTAGCTTATTCAGTGACTCTGTACTGTGTAAGATCCTCTAGAGCTAGAAGGGACCCCGGGTGTAAACAGCAGGAAGGCCAGAGATTAGCCACAAAGTAAATATCTGGTGACCTCTAGGGCTTAGCCCGGGAGAACAAGGGTCAAGCTTATCATGGAAGTAATTTATCAAGGGCCCAGTTACTACATGCACAAAGTGTGTAAAGAGGCAAATGAGAGGATCTCTGCCCTCCAGAGACTTATACTCTATTAGGGAAACAGATATGCACATATAAAGATGATATTTCATACTCAGTATTGGCAATTAAAGGCTAACGGAGTTATAGTCCTGATGTTGCAGGAGCTCAGAGGATTGCTGTGAGCTTGGATAGCTGGGGAAGGAGAAAGGCTATGGTTTTGAGCTGGACTTTGCAGAGATAGTCCTAAAAGGTTGGGTGGGTGAGAATGTGTGAGAAAGGAAGTCAGAGAGGTAGAGGGAAAAGACAGGAGAGATGGTGCCCTGTGGATTCTGGGACATCTGTGGACTCCCTGCATATCCACAAATTGTTCCCTCATTTCTTCCTTTTAAACAACTATATTATATGTAAAGGAAGATAAGTTCAATGAACAAAAAGAAGACAAAGTGTTAAGGAGACCTTATAAAAATACTTAAAAGAACAATTCTATTGTGTTGGCTTTCTATGACTTATACTTGCTACCTCAATACAAGAGATAGGAAAGAAAGAAAAAGTAACTCTGACTATGACGGTAGCCCTTAGTTGACTAAAATGTGAAAGTCATTCCCAAGAACTTAAGAATAGCAGTGACATCATTATCTGAGATTTGAATTCACTTCAGGCACAATAGAAAATACATATTTTTTTATTTTCTGGACATCTTTGGAGGATATTTTGGATCAGAAATCACATTAAGGAATTAGACATTAAGCACCAGGACAAAGCCATTCATATGTCAATCTTTGTTGTCATCTGTCCTATTGCCAACATGGGCCTCAACATTATCAAGTGGACAGAAGGAAAGAATGATAATGTGGAAATGATGACTACATCTTCTGGAAGTGTTAAAGACTGCAGAGATCTTTCCTGGAATTGCTGAATGGTTTCTATCTTCTTAATGAGTAACACCTTTTTAGGAAGGCAGTAGTTGATGTCATTTGGACGGTCGAGTCCTGTTAAAGATGAGATCAATATCAACTCAACTGAACTCCTTTTAAGGTAATAATCTTCTCGGCCCTTGGAAAGTTTAAGCCCAGCGCACAAAGGTTAAGTCATGATCTTATCCTTTTGATTTCTTCCTTCACCTACAGACCAGCCTCTGCCAACCTTCCTTCCTGGCCAGCATCGCCATCCATCCCATGACCTAAGCCCCAAACCCCAGACTCCTGCCTCTGTTGCCCACCCTGGTCCCTGCTTGTCTCATGTCTACTCCTTTAGCATTTCCCCAGTCTGCCTCTACCACCCATCTCCACTGCTGCTGCCCCTAGTCAAACCCTAACCATGGCTCAACTGGAATAGCATAACAGTCTCCTAACTGGCCTCCCTTTCTCTCCTACAATGATTCTCCATCACAAACCAGGAGTTATCCTTCAAAAACACAAGTCTGTCCATGGTACCCCCCTAACTGAAATCTTTCACTGCTTCTAGGATAGGGTTCTCACCACTCATCTGGCATGGAAGAGTATTCATGATCTGGCCCTAGCCTACCTCATGAACCTTACCTCTTTCCGCATCACCCATTTTCTATGCCCCACAGTCCAATCAGGTCAAATTATTTTCATGATCTCTGGACACACCCCACTTCTTTTTTCTTCTATATCTTTGTTCAGGCTGCTCTTGTCTGGAATGCTCTTGGTGACTGTATCTACCTGACCAACAAAGCTTGTCTTTGAAGACTCAGCTCAAGAGTTTTCTATGAAGTCTTTCTAGGCTGCTACTATAAGTAAGAAGACTCTTTTATTTTATTTTTGTTAAGAGACGGCATCTCATTTTGTGCCCAAGCTGGAGTGCAGTGGCGTGAGCATAGCTCACTGCAGCCTTGAACTCTTGGGCTCAACTGATCCTCCCACCTCAGCCTCCCAAACCTGGCTAGTTTTAATTTTCTTCTCTTTTCTTTCTTTTTTTTTTTTTTAGATACAGAGTCTCAATATGTTGCCCAGTTTGGTCTCAAACTCCTGACTTCAAACGATTCTCCCACCTTGGCCTTCCAATGTGCTGGGATTACAGGCGTGAGCCACCGCACCCAACCAGAAAAATCATTTCTCATTTAGCACTGCCCTCACATCTGTACAGTCTTCTGGTATGACATATACGTATTGTGCTTTCCGATTTACATGTCTGTCATTCCTTTTATGCTGAAGATGAGAGAAGATGCCACATTCATTCCTGTGTTGTATTTATATTTGTATTGCCGGTTGGTTCCATGTTAGGCTCTGCCAAAGGAAGTGCTAGAATGAAGCTGCAAGACTGGAGGAGAAAGAAGAGACACGCTTCTTTTTGGCTTTTGGTCTACCTCCCGTTCCTGTGAGCATCACTCTAGCAATGTTTCTTTGCCTTCCTGCATCAGCAGCTGAGTCAGGTCTGCAATTTCTCCAACCCTTGCAGAACCAGCATCATTGTGCCCCCCAGACACCAGCATGGGCCAGCACCCTCTTCTCAGAGATGCTTCCTGCTGGTGCTACCTCCATGAAATGGCAGAGTTTTCTTATTATATTTTTAGTTACATAGTTAACTATATCTAGCTAACTATTCTTTATATTACATTTGTTCTGTTAAAATAATATTTTTGTGGTTTCCATCTTTTGACTGAACCCTGATTGATACATTTGTTGAACCAAAGAGGAAATTCTTTAGCACGGGGATGTCAAATTCAGATTTCTATGAAAACACAAATGGATTTTAAAAAATTCAACAAACACAGAGCCATCACATAAAAGCTTACCTCCAAAATATTCACTGAATTTGTAATGTCTTAGCAGAGGTAATGTTATTCAGGACAACTTTATCCTCTAAATCAAAAATTTGAAATCTTTGCTTTAGAGAACCCCTGGCTAATTTATGTCAGTTACTTTCTGCAGGGCCTAGGCCAGCACTGTGTGACTAGTCCCATCCTGGACCAAGCAAATCTTACATCTCAGTCCAGTCCTTTTGTGACTGGGTCCACTATCCTGAGCATCAGATCATATCCTCTACAGATTTGCCCTTTGTATGTTTTCTGCCCTTTCCTCCTTGAGACTGAGAGCAGCATCATTTCCACTATTTCTGTGAATCCCCCAAAGTTCAGTAAATATTATACAAATAAACAATTGAAGGAGTGAAGTGAAAAATCAGACAAAGAGAAATCCCATTTGCTTTGAGTTACCACTGTTTACTCAGTGGAAGACCTTGGACACAGTAGTATTTGATAAATACAGTATGACTGATTGAGCAACTCACCATTGTAATGGATGATCCCAGCTTCTCATGAAGACTCCTGTTTTTCCATTGTTATTTGGAGCTAGATCTCTTCTAGGTAACATTATTTTAATTTGTATTCATGGTAACAGAAGGAGCATGAGTATAGAGTCAGAGAAGCCTAGGTTTAAATTCTGAAACTGCAACCTACTCCCTGTATGTCCTTGGGCAACTTACTTAGCCTCTCAAAGCCTCAGTAACCTCATCTGTAAATTGGAGTTATAATAATAATAAATGTTACTAAGCATGATGTGTCAGACATATTCTCATTGTCATACATGTACTAAGTAGTTTAATCCTCACAAAACACTGCAAGATATTTACTATTATTATTATTCTCACTTTGCAGACAAGGAGATCACTCTCATAGAGGTAAAATAACTTGCCTGAGATCACCCAGAGACGAATTCTTGGGGTCAGGATATAGACTCAGGCAGTCAGACTCCAGAGCTCAGCTTTGTAACCATATGCTCTACTGCCTCTTTTCTTGTGTGTTGTCCACAACAAGTCTGCTTGAGCTGCCATAACAAAATACCATAGACTATGTGACTTAAACAACAGAAATTTATTTTCTTACAGTCCTGGATGCTAGAAGTCCAAAATTAAGATGCCAACATCATTGGGTTCTAGTGAGGGCTCTCTTCCTGGCTTGCAGACTGCTGCCTTCTTGCTGTGTTCTCACATGGTGGAAAAAGAGAGGGTACATGCACAAGCTCTCTGGTATCTCCTCTTATAAGGACAGTATTCTTATCATGAGAAACACCCCTCAATCCCATCATGACTTCGTCGAAACCTAATTACCCCAAAAGACCCCATTTCCAAATGCCATCACAATGGGGGTTAGGGCTTTGACATATGAATTTGGAAGGGACACAATTCAGTCCATAGCGTGTGGCTACTAGGAATCTCATTCGGTGAGCTAATAAATGTTGAGGGCATGGCCCGTATAAAAGCTGGATAAGGCCGGGTGTGGTGGCTCATGCCTGTAATCCCAGCACTTTGAGAGGCCAAGACAGGTGGATCATCTGAGGTCAGGAGTTTGAGACCAGACTGGCCAACATGGTGAAATCCTGTCTCTACTAAAAATATAATACAAAAAAAAAAAAAATTAGCTGCGCTACTACAGAACTTACTCGGAGGCTGAGACAGGAGAATCGCTTGAACCTAGTAGGCAGAGGTTGCAGTGAACTGAGATCACTGAGATATACTATCACTGAGATAAAATATATATGCTACAAAAATGGTAGCTATTCTGGAGCTCTGCAAGGGAATTCAGAAAGACCTTGGATTCAGTAGCTTAGTTTCGAATTAGATTTACTATTGAAATGACCTGGCTGAGCAGATTTATTTTTGTGATGAACAATTTGGCATAAGCCTCTGGCCTCAAATAGTAGCAGAACATTTTCCTGCCATCCTTAGTGGTCAACTTGGTGAAGGTATTTGGTTCTGTAATGTTTGTTCTCTGTTCTGTTGCTAAGGAAAAGATGATGTAGCCAGATAAAAAGGTGTGAGATGAAAGTTGAGCTATGGAAAGGAGGCATCCTGAGCACACCATCTGAAAGAAGACAGTTTACACTGCTTTATTTTTCTTCCCAGCACCTATCACTACCTCATATATTTATTTGTGTATTGCCTGTCCTCCCACAAACATATAGGCTTACAAGGGCCATAACTTTGTCTATTGGGTCCCCGCTGTATGATCTTTTCCTGAGACTGGATTCTGCTCAGCGTAGGTCTTCAGTATTTGCTAAACAGTGGATAATGTCTTCAACATCAGTTTTTCAGAAAATATGGAAAGATTCTTCATGTGCTACTGCTCATACCCATTTCTGACTAGAACTGAGCGTATCATCTTAAAATGTAATCCAGAGAAAGTGGGTACAGGGAAGTGTGGAATCAGGGCTCACATTTCCTTGAGCTCTTGAGAATGAGTGCTGTTGTAGAAATGGCAGTCGGGCAAGAACTCTCAGAGGAGACATTCGAGGACAGATCGGAATGAAACGATGGGGGTAGAGTGTTGATGTTAGCACCTTCACTAGGGTCCAACTTTGGAAATTCCTTTTGTAATTTAGTACTAGGAAAAAAGTTGTCTCTCTCAAAAAATAATGAGGACTAAATAACTCTGTGCTATGTGTTTTTTTCTTTGGCAGTTTAAAAGTTTAAATAAAACTTAATGCTCGTTAATAGTAGTGATACTAGCCTAGTGTATGGTTTTAGAATATTGATTTCTTTCTCTATTTTTTTAAAAACCGATTTCTATTTTAATAAATTCATTATATATATTTCTTCTATTGATAAACCATCTCAAATAATAGCAAACCATCTATAGAAATTAAATAAGCTGAAAAAGGAAAAATAAAGAGCAGTCCTAAAGAAATAAAGAGCAGGCTGGGCGCGGTGGTTCACACCTGTCATCCCAGCACTTTGGGGGGTTGAGGTGGGCAGATCACGAGGTCAGGAGTTCGAGACCAGCCTGGCCAACATGGTGAAACCCCATCTCTACTAAAGAAAAAAAAAAAAAAAAAAAAATTAGCCAGGCATGGTGGCACGTGCCTGTAATCCCAGCTACTTGGGAAGCTGAGGCAGGAGAATTGTTTGAATCTGGGAGGTGGAGGTTGCAGTGAGCTGAGATCACGCCATTGCACTCCAGCCTGGGCAACAGGGTGAGACTCTATCAAAAAAAAAAAAAAGAAAAGAAAGAAAAGAAAATAAAGAAAGGGAAAGAAAGAAAGAAAGAGAGAGAGAGAGAGAGAGAGAGAGAGAGAGAGAGGGGAAAGGAAAGGAAAAGGAAAGGAAAGGAAAAAAGAAAGGAAAAGGAAAGGAAAAGGAAAGGAAAAGGAAAGGAAAAGGAAAGGAAAGGAAAGGAAAGGGCAGTCCCCATGCACAGCAGGTCAGGCTGGTGGTCCTGGAAGGACGTGTTCCCTTCCTAGTCTGCTGCATGGCCTGCATTTCTGCCCCTTGCAACCCTACTCTGATCCTGCTCCTTGCCCTGGATTGGCATAGAATGGTCTCATTCAGCACATTCGTCTCCTTCCACCTCTTTTGCTAAGACTTATGTGCCAACCACACATCCCACAAATCTGATGCTATGCTCTTCTATTTAGGCTCCTTGAGGCCTCCCCACTGCCCAGCAGAGAAAAAAATCCATTGAGATGTATAAACTCTCCAGCCACATCATGTCCCTCTCCAAATTTATACCATCATCATACTAAGCTTCCTGAGGTCCTCAGCCTACCATAGTGTTTCATACTTCTGAGATTTTCAAAATTTTGTTGGCTTGGAAGATTTTCCTAATTCTTATCTATCTTGAAAACTCCTCTTTATCCTTCTGAAATTTTAATTTTAATCAATGTGATTCTGTTTATTAAAAAGGTATTGAATGCCTACTACATGCCTGGAATTGTATCCTGGGGTTATAGGGCTGCCCAGCTTAGCTCACTGTGAGCTCTCTGTGAGCTTCTCTTAACTGAATACTTTCTCCCTATATCTTACTTTACATACCTCATATATTCCTCTATTATTTTGTTTAGCTCACAACATTAGGCAGGCTCTTGCTTAGGTTTACAGTTTATTTCCTCTGCTTAGATCTGAGCTCATAGAAAGCAGGAAATATCATTCATTCATTCCTTCAGGGTGCAGAAGCAGGCACACAATGAGTGTTGAGTGTGTGTGTGTCATATATACATATACACATACTTTAAAAAAATTGAATAAAGACATGATAAGCAGAAACAGCTACCCAAAGGGGCCATAGTACATGCTCACTAAATATTTGTTTAATGAAAGAGAAAATGAGGTTCAGAGATATCCAGTAACTGGGTAAACGAAAGGAAAAAGTGGTGGATGAAATGCATGAGTGATACGTATACGTAAGTGAGAATCACACATGTTTTGGATGAAGATGTAGTGACTGAACCTTTGAATGTGTGCACTTAGGTTGATTCAATAAATATTTCTTGAATATCAACTATAAACAGGGAATCTGACCTATTTGCTGAGGTTTGAGTTATGCAGTTACGAGCTGCATAACTTTGGGCAAATTCACCTTTTTAAGCCTCCATTTTCTGTATAAAAATTAAAAATACCCAATTCACAAGTGTTTATGAGTTTGAAATGTGACAATTTCTCTAGAGTCTAAGGTACATAGGAAAGATGCTATCAGTTCTAATGGCCAAAGAAGATATCAAAACTATGCTCTAGATTTATCTTCAAATCAAAATAAAAAGCCACATAACTTTTCAAGTAAATATTAAAAATATTTACCAAATCCTCAAATATTTAAGTTGAAATGATCAGTATTTAACTATGTTTGACTTATGAAGGTGATGACGTCCTTTGATGGCCCAGTGTTTCCTGTATGGTACAGTTGGTCATTCAGAGACAAATTCCTTAGATTTCCTCTGTCTGCCCGGATCTCCTTCCCCTCAGCCAGCTTGTTCATTTCGGCTGGCTCACGGTGCATGATCTGCTTACTTCCAGAAAGGAACTGAGGAAGCTCCGCTCCTGTAGCAACAGGGCTACGCAGTTCATTTGGCAACTCATTGTGTACTGCCTTGTGACCAATATTCTGTTGTCTTGAACTGTTATGTAAATCTTGAATTGGTTTCTGCGTTTTTGTAGGCCAAAAGTTTTTAATAGGGACAGGGAACCACCAGGCCACCTTTGAGGGAAAATGGGGAAAGTACCCATCCTGTGCTGCAGGACATTGACTTAAGGGGCCTGGTGAGGACAGTCAAGAGCAATGGGCTGTCACCAGCATGCAGACCATAGGCCCAAGGAAGAAAAAGGGCTTGTTCTATTCAACTTCAAGATGTAAAGAAGCAGCATTCACAGAGAGAATTTTGAATAAGAGGGTGGGAGATCCCTTGATCTGAAAAGAAATCTGAAGCATGTGGTTGTGCCTTATCTCCATCGAGAAGAAAACAGAGTGGTGTTTGAGAAACAGAACTGCAGATCAATATAAACTGTACTTTCTAGACATTCAGCTGCCTAAGAGGACATGGCATTTCCAAAAGATTGAAAACAACTGGACTGGAGAATGCTCTATTTCCTCCCCTTGTCTTCTTTTTTTGTTTGTTTGTTTCTAGATGGCTCATTCTCTAGGGGCCGAGATTGTATTCAATCAGTTCTTGTATCCTCTACAAGGTCTAACCCAGTGGTAAAAACACTACAGGTACTTAAGAAAGGCCTGGCCAGGTGTGGTGGCTCACACCTGTAATCCAAGCCTTTTAGGAGGCCTAGCCGGGTGGATCATTTGAGGTCAGGAGTTTGAGACCAGCTTGACCAACACTGTGAAACCCCATCTCTACTGAAAATACAAAAAAATTAGCTAGGCGTGGTCGTGCATTCCTGTAGTCCCAGCTACTCAGGAGGCTGAGGCAGGAGAATCACTTGAACTTGGGAGGCAGAGGTTGCAGTGAGCCAAGATTGCACCACTGCACTCCAGCCTGGGCGACAGAGTGAAACTCTTTCAAAAAAAAGAAAAGAAAAGAAGAAGAAAAGTCTGCCAAGGTGGTGGACTGGCTCATCCCATTCCCTTCACCTGACTGTGCACAATAACACAAGAAGGGCAGCATATCCTCAAAATTATGAGAGTTATGTATCATCACAGTGCCTTGGGTACCTAATGGGTTCTGTTTTCGTTTTTGTTTTTGTTTGCTACAACAGAGTCTCGCTCTGTCACCCAGGCTGGGGTGCAGTAGTGCACTCATGGCTCACTGCAGCCTCTTGACCTCCAGGCTCAAGTGATCCTCCTACCTTAGCCTTCTGAGTAGCTGGGACTAGAGGCGTGTGCTACCATGCCTGGATAGTTTTTGCATGTTTTTGGTGGAGATGAGGTCTCACAATGTTGCCCAGGCTGGTCTTGAACTCCTGGCCTCAAATGATCGTCCCCCCTTGGCCTCCCAAAGTGCTGGGATTACAGGCATGAGCCACCATGCCTGGGTTAAGGGTTTTGTATCTAACTTTAGTGTGTGACTTTAAGGGTACGCCTGACAAAGTTGAATATGAAAATCACCATCGTCATTCATATTTGTGGAGCATGCTTCTCTATACAGTACCATAGTTCACTGGACCATGCCTCATAGGTAAGATGTATATTCTCATTCTCATTTTAACGAGGACTCAGAGGTTCAAAATGATTAAGGAACTTACCTAAGGCTACACAGTTAGTAAGGGGTAGGCAACCATCGGGATCTTCTGATTTCTGTCCCTGACCTTGGATAAGTCTCTCCTCACGCACACCCACAGAAAGCCAAGTCGGAGGAGGGAAGGGGGTGGCAGCGGCGGAGATGGAAGAGAGGCTGTGGTTTGTACCCTGGCCCAGCCGCATTTCCAGATGAGTGTTGGGCCAGGCTACTCGGCGCACGCGCCCTTGCTCTCCGCATGGGGCGTACTATCCTTTCCCTTGGCCTTGTCCGGGTTTTTGTGGAGCGAAAAGGCCACCTTACTGCTGCTTCCCTAAAGAGGTATGATGAGTTCACCTTCTGCCTTCAAATCGATCCCTGTGGAGGCCTGCCACCCACGCTCAGCTCGGCTTTTCCAACCCTCCCGCCCGTCTCAAGGGCTGCAGAGCAGGGGATAAGAACTTTCGCTGGGCCCAGGAAGCTTGTGGCTGGGAGGGAACCCAGGGCTGCAAGTGACTGCACCTGCGGGGCAGAAGGAGCAGGGCCTGGAGGGCCGCAACATTCTCTTACGGGTTCGTCCACGTTGTCTGAGCCGAGGACCTGCATCCTAAACCCTCCTTTTAGTTATTAGCTGCACTCCCTGCCTCCTGCGTGGCTGCTGCTGCCACAAATAGCCCCTGGCTTAGAAATGCTACATATGCTCCTCCTAATTAATATGTGACACAGCGTCTCACAGCCACCGCGGCAGCGGTCTCGGGCTGTCTCTCCTAGACTGAAAGGCAGATGACAAGTGAGCTTTTTTGTCTTTCATATGTCTCTAGACTGTGACATGCCCCAACGGACAATCCAGGCAGCTATGGGTCTCACCCTTCAGTGAGATGTGACATATGCCTGGAAAATGAGATGGCTGCCTCTTCATTTCAAAAGCGTGCTTCTTACCGTGTCCAGGCATAGCTACCAGGTGGCTCACTTTGTCTGATGAGCGTACAAAGGTGAGGCATATGTCCCAAAGCCGACCCCAGAGCAGCAGCCCTTCTCAGGGGGATCAAGATCTGTGCCTCCTGGTCTCAACTTGACTCTGAATTTATCCTGTAGCCTTAAGCAAGCTGTCAAACCTCTGTATATATCTCTGCTTCCTCTATTGTAAAATAACAGTTTTGGATTTTGTTAATAGTCCTGGAGAAGACTTAATAACATGAGGTGTGATACACAGAAATAAATATTAATTGAAGCTGACAATGATGATGGTTTTGCAAATATAAAAGTGCTGTAGGAAAAATTTTGTCTGATTCTTCTGAATTCTATTTCCATAAAGCTAGGCTGGGCTCCCAGATAACATTATGGAATGATTACACAAAACGACTGATATTTCCAATTTATTCTTTTAGCTCATACTGCTTTGTATTTAGGCAGCTGTCTAAGGGGACACCATCAAAATGCCATTAGTCACCATGGGGAAAAGGTGTTCATAAGCGAGGGCATGCCATTAATCTACAGCATCAGTGTTATGGGCTTATCACCATGGCACACCAAGTGGGAGGTCAGAGGAATGGGCTTCATCTCACTGCAGAATGCAGTGGATCAAAAATGGACCAAGAGCTTCCCAGCCTAAGAGTCTAGAAAACTCCAGAGGCTCAATGTCAGATTCAGACGAATTAAGGCAGAGTTATGCTCTTTTGAGGAGAGACACATTTAAAAAAGTTCAAAATTCTTTTGTCCCCAAGTCTTCTTAAAGTTCAAGAAAAATCTCTTCCTGCTGAATTTAAATTAAGGCCTTATTTCCAAGGCATTCAGTACTCCTTTACTGAGTATATCCTACACACTGTGGGCACTTCTGCCCTCAACACTGGAGATGTTGCGAGTGAGAAGACACAATGCCTGCATTCAAGGAGCTTATAGTCCATTCAAGAAGCCAGACAAGAGATAAACAATCTTAGCACAGGGTGTCACGTGGTCTGTAGAAGTAAGCCCAGGGTGCTGAGGGAGGCAGAGGGGGAATCTGGGTGCAGCTGGAGGAAGCCTAAAATGGCCGATCAGCTCCTTCTGGGTAAAGAGGCTGATCAGCTCCGTGTGGTTAACTTCTCTCTCTCTTTCCCAAGAGAGAGGAGACAGTGACCTGAGGGAAAGAGAATTGATTACAATCAGTGACTGTAATGGAAGAAAATTCTGCATATAAACCCATGATGATGTAGAAAGGGGAGAACTGCCTTCAGAGAAGATGCTTTTAACAAATCTTATGGAAGAAAAAATGGTTGATGGAGGAGCAGTGCTGGGGAAGCAGGATGAAGCCGAAGCTGCCCAGATGGCCAGGAGGTGGATGGAGAGAGAGGGAAGGAGGGGAGGCTAAGACTGAGAAGAGAGGCTCAGAAAGACTCTGACACTGGAACTCAAGCCTAGCAGAATTGAGAGATGGAGTAGGATAGGCCGGAGAACACAGGAGGAGTCAAAACCTTTGAGAAAAACTCTTGATGGGATCACCCACCCATGCCAGTGTATTCAGCAGTTAAGTGTCCATCTCAAAAATAAATCGGGGTGTCCTTCAAAGCACTGAGTGGCCCCAGAGAGTAGACCTGCACCTTCTGGCACTTAGAAGTCCTTCTGAGTAGAGCAGGCTTTCTACTCCATCACCCTAATGCCATGGTTTTCCACAGTGAGTGATTTTGCCCCCCAGGACATTTGGGAGTGAGTAGAGAAGACATTTTTGGTTGTCTGTGAGGACAACAAACTTGGGGAAGGTGTTACTGGTGTGTAGAAGAGGCCAGAGGTGCTGCAAAACATCCTCCACCATGGAGGAGAGACTCGGACAACAAAGAATTATCTAGCCCCAAATGTCAATAATGCTGAGGTTAAGGAACTCTAACATAAAGTTCTCTAGTTTACAAACCCCACCCCCACAAACTCCAAACAGTGCTCCACAGCCATTTCAGCAATGTCACGTTTCAGTCATCCAGGATCTACTTAACCAAGTGCCTGACCCCGCTGGATGCTGTAAGACAGGGGTCCCTAACCCCCAGGACCACAGACTGGTATCTGTTATCTGCTATGCACCAGGCTGCATAGCAGGAGGTGAGTGTGGGCCAGCCTGAGCTCCACCTCCTGTCAGATCAGCGGTGGCATTAGGCCCTCATAGGAGCATGAACCATACTGTGAACTGTGCGTGTGAGGGATCACGGTGGCTAAGATTCAGTGGCATTACACTGATGCTGTAGATTAATGGCATGTTCTTTATGACAATCTAATGCCTGGAAATCTGTCACTGTCTCCTACCACCCCCAGATGGGACCGTCTAGTTGCAGGAAAACAAGCCGGGGGCTCCCACTGATTCTGCATTATAGTGAGTTGTATAATTACTTCATTACATATTATAACGTAATAACAATAGAAATAACACACACGATACATGTAATGGGCTTGAATCATCCCAAAACCATCCCCACGCTCTGCTGGTCCATGGAAAAATTGTCTTGCATGAAACCGGTCCCTGGTGTCAAAAAGGTTGGGGACCACTACTGTAAGAGATGCTTTACAGCAGATCCATGACATGGTCACTGGGGACCTGGAAAGAGAAAGCGTGTTTCCGTGTTGCTTCGAAAAACTCTGAGGCAATGCAACCAAAATTTTGAAAAGAAGAAGAAAAAGAAGCATGTGAATTAGGAAAGAGCAAATGGCTTCGGTACATTCTATTGGGGAAAATGGCTTTTCAGGGTTGACCGCAGTATGTATCGATGGCCAGCAGAGGGCAGATGGGGCAAAAGAGCAGGAGAGGGGGCATTTCTGCCCTTCACAGAGGCAATTCCAGTAAGAATACATGATTTTAAGTCAGGAGTCAACAGGAATTAAAAGCATGAAATAGAGAAGGTAGTAGCTCACTGACTCCAAGACAAGGTAGGTTTCACACAGTTGGGAGTCGAGGCCGTGGAAGAACTAGGGAACCCAGGGCACCAAGGCTGAGGGGTGAGGGGCCAGAGTGGGCATGAGGCTTGAGTGGGAGAGCCCAATCCATTGCCAGATGCTGTGCTCACCATACACAGGGGGAACAGGCCTTAGAAACACCTTTAGTGTTTGCCCCTGCCTGCTCTCAGCCTCCACTTTGCTTTTTATAGGCCCAGTGCCTGGTATGACAATCAGAGGAAGCCGAAAAGCCTACCTGCAGACCATGCAATGATGTGGGTGGATTTCGAAGAGGTAGATTCTGCTGGTGGGGAAAGATGAAATCTGGCTTTGGTTGGTAGCAGGCTATTCTATATGTGAGTTTCTGTCAACCAGTTCCATGGTGGCCCTGCAAACCCACCATTACACTCTAGTGTGTTTTGATTGCATAAACCTCCTTGAAAAGTCATTCTATAGGCACTTACTGTTTGTAAAATTAAAGTGTATTAGTCAGGGTTCTCTAGAGGTACAGAACTAATAGGATAGATGTATATATGAAGGTGAATTTATTAAGGAGTACTGACTCACATGATCACAAGGTGAAGTCCCACAATAGGCCATCTGCAAGCTGAGGAGCAATGAAGCCAGTTTGAGTCCCAAAACCTCAAAGGCAGGGAAGCTGACAGTGCAGCTTTCAGTCTGTGGCTGAAGGCCTGAGAGTCCCTGGCAAACCACTGGTGTAAGTCCAAGAGTCCAAAAGCTGAAGAACTTGGAGTTTGATGTTTGAGGGCAGGAAGCATCCAGCATGAGAAAAGAAGATGGGCGGAAGACTCAGCAAGTCTGCTTTATTCTAGCCATGCTGGCAGCTGATTAGATGGTGCCCACCCGCATTGAGAGTGGGTCTGCCTCTCCCAGTCCACTACCTCAAACGTTAATCTCCTTTGGCAACACCCTCACAGACACACCCTGGAACAATACTTTACATCCTTCAATCCAATCAAGTTGACACTTAATATTAACCATCAAAGAAGAGTTAAGACATCCCTAGAGGAGTTTTCAGGGAAGACCTGGAAATATTCTGGTGTCCAATAAGGGTAATATTCTCATCAGAATCAACACACAGGGCCATCTTTCCACTTATTTTTTATCATCACTGATGATAATTACTCATTCTCCAAGTTTATTTCATGAATGTCTGTAATAAAATCTCAGAAATCTCATTTATTAATAACATATTTCTAGCAAAGTGAGCAATGAGGAAAACGTTTAATGTCCTAGATTTCGGGCTGGAGATGATATAACCTGTACCGTGCTTATAGAATATAAAATGCTGGCCTAGTCTAGAAACCCAATAAAACTGCAACACAAAATTCAGACCACAAATGTGGAATATTCTGATTTATTTGCTGTTTTAAAGAACCCTTTTTGCCTGATACCTATCAAAACCAAAAATAATCCTCTCATACCACACAAGCGGGGATAGAAACCACACATTATTTAGGAGTTAGGCACTGTTGTAAGTACTTATTTGTCCTGACATTTAATCCTCAGAACAGCCAACTGAATTAGTATTATTATGCCATTTTATAGATGAAGAAACCAATATTCTAAGACATCACTGTAATAATCGAACAAGTTTTTTTTTTTTTTTTTTTTTTGGAAGTGTCTTCTGTATCAGGAACTGAGCTATATTCCAGAGAAAAACAGATACAATGACAGTGTCTCCCCCGTCTGTAGGATGTAGATATGTACACCAACAATTACATACTAGAAATCCTATAATGGAAGTGGGAACACCTGGGATCTGCCTGAGTCAGGGACAATTTCATAACGAGGTGACTCCAGCTGATTCCTAAAGGAATAGAGATTTTCCACTTTTCTGGTCTACTTGATGCTGTGATCTTATACTGTTGCAAAGTGATATCTCCAATTTCCATGGAAACTCCCTGCAGGCTAATTAGAATCCAATTTATAAATGTAAAATAGGTAGAGCTTGATATTCTCTGATGCACACCAGTGTCTACTTCCTGCTGGCAGAGTTCTGTGGCTTGTCAAGAACCTTTTGGGGATCCTTGGGATGGGACAAGGCTGATAAAATAACTCACCAGTTGGAGGTCACCACTCTCCTCTTATCTAGCAATGGCATTCAATTGCTAGATAAGACACAAGCTGATAAGACTCAATTGCCCCATGCGGCCCACCTGAAATGCCACATGGGGTGATTGAACCACATGTCTCTTCCACCTACCCTAAACTGCTACCACTTTCGGGGCTAAAGTGCCCTCTGCCCTTCACTAGTGGTTCTCAGAGCAGCTCTGGCCAGCTCGCCAGTGGCCCTGCCTGAGATTCCTTAGTGGAGTCCCATGTCTAGAGGAAAAGAGGCCCACATTAGTGGATAATGTGCTCATCTGTGATTGGTAGAACCTCTCTAAGATTTTTCCAGTGTCGATATTCCCTTTCAAACATCATTAAAGCTAAATGGAAAAGTCAGTGCTGGATGTGAGGAAGTAGATTTGAGTCCTGTGTGTTATATGGTGACAACTGCCGCCATCACAGGGCTGGCTCACCATTGTATTATTAACCAGAAGAATAATTATTATTACATCACAGGTCGAAGAATATCAAAGCATACTTCTCTCATTCCACTGAATTACTTTGTATAAAATTAGTTCATAATATGTGCTGTAATTTTCTTTAAAAACTTTTTTTTTAAGTCAAGCTTTGTCAGCTATAAGAAGTGCATGGACAGCAGCTAGGTGCTTAAGGCAGCTTGTGGGCTCTGGCTCAAAAGAAATAAGAAAAAGCAAAAACCTCTTTGACTTGCCTGGAGACCTTACAGAATATTAACATGGAGGGTTCATAACAGGCAATATAGTTCATTTTAATTAGGATCCCGCAACCCTAGAAATTAAGTTAGAGAAGATCTATTAGGTCATCTGGCCTATCGCCTTCCCCATCCCCTGTTCAATGCAGGATTGTTCCCTGGGGTCTGCTCACAAATGCATGGTTCAGTCTAAATTTAAATGACTGCAACTATGAGGTTTACGTCATCTCCCTTGGGGATGACTATTACAGAGTCTAATGGATTTCACCATGATTATTTTTCCCTCCAGAGATTCTGCCCAAATTTCTCTTTGCTTGAATTTGACTCATTTTTCCTCATTATATACCTCAGGTTCAGAAAATCACAAAATGACAGTGAGAATGACCAAGTTTCTTTTTCCTACTCTTTAGCAATGAAGATGGAAGTCGCCCCAGTGGGCTTTCTCAGTTTCACATTTTGTAGGTAAGCTGGAACACTACTAACCCTTCTTACTCTTAGAAGACACTCACCATTCCTCTTACAAGAATCCACAAAATCACCAGCGTGAGGGCAGTTTTGAGTTTCGGTGGTGGTGGTACATTTGACACGATTCACTCCTCCCTGCCTTGTCTGATCAACCATGTAACCAATGATATATATGCCAAGATTTGTGATGTTCTCTGTGTCAGCAGAACAGAGGAAATCATTCTGGCTTTTGGGGGATGGTACCTATGACTTTACCATCACTGGCACCATTTAAGCTACCAGCCAAGCCACCCAGTCCCTATTACATTTCTCAGTGACATTCAAGGAATCTTACAACTTCAAGTTGACTAGGTGAAGAGATTTGGATCCTCTTTATGTCATCGATTTCACATATGTGCACACACGTGTACAGAGAGAAGCAACAACACCAGGAGAGGGAAACGAAGAAGAAATGGCAGCAGGCCTGCAAAAGAAAACACACCCCACATTCACAATCCCCTATTTATAAAGGAGAATTGAGTCCCATGCCTGGTGAGACTGTGACTCATTAGAACTCCTTAATTAAAGAGGAAAGCCTCCCTGGTGATTTTATTTCCTTGGGTTTGTTTTTGGTTGTTATTGCTAAATATGAGAAAGACAGCGATTCCCTGCTTGGAGAGAGGATCATTCTTTTGAGCAGGACACGAAGCTGGAAAAACACTAATGAATTCAGAGCACAGTCAGGGCTGAATTGCAACTCCTTGCTGTCCCACAAGCAATCGTCCCTAAGTACAATTACCCTGAATTATTAGACTGGATGGCAACTCAGGCTGAGTGAGATGGATGGGAAGGAAATGACTCCTAAACTGTGATTTAATGATATAAAGGGCACAGCGTATATGTGGCTGCACCTCTATTTCCAGGGACAGGTCCATTCATTCTTTCAATCTTTCCGTCCTACTCTTCTGGGGTCAGGCACTGTGCTAAGTACTAGGAATAGTTGTCCAGGGCTGTTGAAAGAGGGTGGCAGGCCATACATCAGTACTTTAACAGCATGTAGTTATACTTTCATCTTTCTTTGTATTGGAAGTAAAGAACAATTTAGAATCTTTTAAAATGGATTACAAAATTATGTAAATATGTACAGCGTGAGAGAAAGTAACATAAACACTTGTCTGCCCACCATCTAACTTTACTGAATCTTAACATTTTGATGTATTTGCTTTAGATTTTGTAAAATAACAAAACATTGTAACATAATTGAAGCCTCCTACATGCTCCTCCTCTAAGCCACCCTACAGGTAACCATCATGCTAAATTTCATGTTTACCATTCCCATTCATGCTTTATACTACTCTTCACATATGTGTCTTATATGTGAATCCATAAATAACAAATAGACTGTTTTATATGCTTTTAAACTTTATACAAAAGGTGTCCTATTATATCTATTTTTCTGTAATTTGGTTTTTTTTAATTCATTGTTTTTGAGATTTACCCATGCTAATGATACATGTAATTCATGCATTCATTTCAGTTCTTACACAAAATTTTATTATATGACTATAGCACAGTTTATTTATCTACTCTTGATGGTCAGTTAGTTTCCTCTTGTTTTGTTCTATTACTAATAATGTTGTAGTCAACATTCTTCTATACACCTTCTCTGCAGATGTGACAGAGTTTCATGAGATTATATGCCCAGAGGTGGAATCTCTGGCTCCAAGTGATTATAAGTAGGTTCAAAGTAATGTGGAAGAATTCTCACCTATCTAGATTCTTGCTTATACTTTTTAATTCTCAGTTAACTTGATGAGTGAGTAATGGTGTTTTATTGTGGTTGTAATTGTAGTTTATTAGTTACTGGGGACCTTGAGCATCTTTTCATGTATTTACTCACAATTAACAACCATTAAACATTAACCTATGTTTTGCCTATTTTCTTTTTTTTTTCATTATTGAGTTGTTTTCTTTAAAATCCAGATTCTAGGGCTTTATCAAGTATTTGTATTTCCTATCCTTTCTCCTAGTCTTGGGCTTACCTTTAATCTTTGTTTATGGTGTCTTTCATTAAAAAGAAATTTTAAACATAACTTTCATGCAATCAGATTTGTCACAATTTTCCTTTATGGTTTTTGTTTTTTTTTTTTTTAATGTTATCTAAGGAATCTTTTCCTAGCCCTTAAGTCCAAGATGCTTTCCTATATATTTTTTTCTAAAGTATATTTTTGCTTTTCACATAGTATATTCAATTTAATGCACCTGGACTTGATTTTGTGTGTGTGCAATGTGTTTCAAGTCTTCTCCATATGGATAACCAAGTCTATTTGTCTATTTTTCTATTCCTACATTGGTACCATCCGCTTTGATTGTGGAAACTATGTGATGGTTAACTTTATGAATCACCTTGACTGGGCTAAGGGATGGCCAGATAGGTGGTAAAACATTATTTCTGAGTGTGCCTGGGAAGGTTTCCTGAAGAGATTAACATTTGAATCAGTAGACCGAGTAAACAAGATTGCCCTCACCCATGTCAGGGGGCCTCATCCAATCTGTTGAGGGCCTGAATAGACCAAAAACACAAAGAAAGGACAAATTTGCTCTGCTGAGCTGGCACCTCCATCTTGTCCTGCCCTTGGACATCTGCACTCCCGAGTCTCAGGCCTTCAGATTTGGACTGGAGCTATATCACCAGCTTCCCTGGGCTCCCAGCTTGTGGGCAATAGATTATGGGACTTCTCAGCCTTCATAACCTCATAAGCCAATTCCTCGTAATAAGTCCCTTTCCATATATCTTGATATATCTTGTTGGTTCTATTTCTCTAGGGAACCCTAATACAAACACTATAAAAAGTCTTGATGGGCCGGGCGCGGTGGCTCAAGCCTGTAATCCCAGCACTTTGGGAGGCCGAGACGGGCGGATCACGGGGTCAGGAGATCGAGACCATCCTGGCTAACACGGTGAAACCCCGTCTCTACTAAAAAATACAGAAAACTAGCCGGGCGAGGTGGCGGGCGCCTGTAGTCCCAGCTACTCGGGAGGCTGAGGCAGGAGAATGGCGTAAACAACCCGGGAGGCGGAGCTTGCAGTGAGCTGAGATCCGGC
>NW_016813373.1:3039731-3053672 GCF_001698545.2 Rhinopithecus bieti | reverse complement strand
AAAAAAAAAAAAAAAAAAAGTCTTGATGCCTGCTGAGGTAAGTCTCTACTTTGCTCTACTTTGTTCTTTTCTGACACTGCGTTTGTCCATTGCTCTTCCATATAAAATTTTAGGTCAGCTTGTCTAATGCTATAAGGAAATCAATACACTAGTTCCAAAACCCTAGACCTTTAAGTTGGGTCATCTTTGCTCTGACTGTGAGGACTATACTGAGGCACTAGAGAAATGCAGGCATACACTAAGTGCTTTATAAACAGTGACTCATTTAAACCTCACAAAAATGCTATGAGGTACGTACTAGTTTTTATTCCCCTTGTTCTGGTTAAAGGAACTGGGGATTGATGGACTCAGGTAATTTGGCCAAGATCTCAGGGTTATTAAGAGGCATAGCCAGAGCACAAAGGCTTAAATCCATTCTAATCATATGCCAGCACTTACCTGGACATCCAAAACCTTAAAAACATATTTTGTACTTACTGAAAGTCAAGCAATTTAAAATCATTATCCTGGGAGGGGGGAGGGATTGCATTGGGAGTTATACATGATATAAATGATGAATTGATGGGTGCTGACGAGTTGATGGGTGCAGCACACCAACATGGCACAAGTATACATATGTAACAAACCTGCACGTTATGCACATGTACCCTAGAACTTAAAGTATAATAAAAAAAAAAAATCATTATCCTCTTCATTATACCAAAGAAGAAACTAAAACACAGACAAGGTACATGCTTTGTCTAATACCCTATACAATGTTCACTACAGAACAGAACTTACATCCCTTGATCTTCCCTGTATGAAAACTCCTTCTTCCACTCCCACCCCCTCACCTGCCCGTTAGCTCTTGCTCCTATGCCCATCCAGGCCAGGCACCTGGAATATGCAACCATGAGGCTGCAGTGACATCCTGGTCTCTGAACACTCCATGGTGCTGAGCAAGTGAAAACCAACTCTAAAGATGAAGTGGTTTCTTCAGCCTCTGGCTTCTGGGCTGCTTCCTTTTGAAGAACTAGTAGTGGTATTGGAGTATAGATCAACACACCAGAGAGCTCTCCTACCTATGACAACATTTACCTAACATCAGGACATGCACATTTTCTAGGAAATGTGTGGAAAAGGCTGTAAATGCTGGCAACAATGAGGGCAAATCTGCAGGAGCAGATTACATGGAATGTAATTAGATAAGAAAACATTGGTTAGGGGCTGTCAAGGGAGCCAAAGAGAAAAGCATGTTATAAACAGATACCCATCAGCCCAGACTGGTGGTTGGAGGACAGACACTGTCATTAGCAGCTTTCAGTATAAATCTTAACTGGGCCACCAATGTGTTCAATGACTTTGAGCAAGTCATTCCAGACAGCCTGGATGTTTCAGTTCTCATACCTGTGATAGGAGGCCCCCAGAGGGCTTCACTAAAGGAAAGGAATTGCTTTGGTCTGGAAGAAAGAGCGCAAGCCTGTTGGTGGGCTCTTGTCCTGCTAGGGATGAGGGGAGACCTCATTTTTCTGCAGGCTAGGGGTGAGGAACTGGAGGTCAGTGGGAAATAGTCATAAAATAAGGTACATTTACTCTGGACTCCTCCAAGGACAGCTTATGTGCTGAGAGCTTGATCTGTTCCTGCTTTTCTCTCCACTCTCTCCTGTATTGCAAAACAGCTACAGCAAATCATGTAATTTCTCCACATGTCAGTCCTTCACCTCTAAGGTAGGAATATAGTATGGCCAGCATAAAATGGGGTAACAGACATGAAGGCTAATGTGAGGTGCTGTTATGTCAGCACCCCTAAAGCCATTAGAGGAAAATTAGGATGGGAGGTCGGATTAGACGAGGATTCCCGAGTGGTTGTGGCTCCTCCTGCACAGATACAGGGACCGGAAAAATATAGCAAGAGAGCCCCGTGCCTCAGAGGAATTGCAGTGCTGGCCAGAGGCTCCAGGAAGGAGCCCCGCCCAGCCCTGCCCTCTGGACTGAGAATGTTTCACACCAGTTTTGATATTAATGAAGTAATTATTGTGCAAATTTATGCACCTGTGCCTTATTCTCAGCTTCTCTGCATTCCTTCTCCAAGCCTTGAGGTTCCCTCTGCCTTTACCTTCCTCTAGCAGGAGGGGACAAGATAGGATCCTTTCCCTCAAGAGCATTTCTCACTAGTAGTGGGGATCACACCCACACATGCACATGCATAAAATCTAACCAGACAACCCAGAGTGAGATTTCTGATAGGTGGCACAAACCAAGTGATCTGGGCCTGAGGAGGGGAGGAGGGCAGGGGCAGCACCTGCGGAAGGAAGGGCCTTTAAGCCTCGAAGAATGAGAATTCAGAGAGGAAAATGAGAGACACAGACCCAAGAAACAACTAGAACACAGAGTTCATAACGAAGAGAGGTAAGAATAGAAATAAGTTAGAAGGGGGCCGGGCATGGTGGCTCACGCCTGTAATCCCAGAACTTTGGGAGGCCAAGGCGGGTGGATCACAAGGTCAGGAGATCGAGACCATCCTGGCTAACATGGTGAAACCCTGTCTCTACTAAAAATACAAAAAATTAGCCAGGTGTGGTGGCATGTGCCTGTAGTCCCAGCTACTCAGGAGGCTGAGGCAGGAGAATCACTTCAACCCAGGAGGCAGAGGTTGCAGGCAGCCAAGATAGCACCACTGCACTCCAGCCTGAGTGACAGAGTGAGACTGCATCTCAAAAAGAAAAGAAAAGAAAAGAAAAGAAAAATGTTAGAAGGGAGTGCTTCCATGATGGATTGAAGACTCCGGTTTTATGAGATTGATCATAAGGAGTCATTGCAAAATCTTAGCGAAGGGAAGTCACACAATTATAGCATGTTTGCTGAGGGACTGAGGAAGATGGAAAGCCATCACCTCCTCTACCCTCCATCAGGGGAGACTGTCAAATGAACAGCTTTAAAATGCATACTTTGTAGGAGACTAGGGCGAAAAGGGATTACGACTGTGGAAGGACGGCTAGTGTGTCTGAAGCTACTCTGTAGTGGGAGACTGGTGTGGAGCCAACTGGGAGGAGGGAAATGGGAGCTGGGGGAAACACCGGGGAGACTCAACCTCACAGATCCCAAGGAGGCCACCTAGGGGAGGGAAGATGGGCCTGAAAGTGAAAGGCCAGACTTAAGTCCTAGCTCTGCCCTTTCCCAGCAGGGAGGCCTCAGGCAAGTCCTGAAACCTGTGGGAGGCTTGACTTCCTCATTCCTAAGATGGCAGTCATGGTCCCTGCTTTAAAAGCTGCTGAGGTAAAAATAAATGAGGTCACACGCACGAAATCATTTGACAAATGCCAAGTTATCTGAGAAATAGTAGAAGTGGTGTTTTAATTATTTTTGACATGTGGGTGGGGCGAGGGGATGAGGTGGGACATGCTTGCTGAGCACACTTGACATGCAGGGCAGCCCAGCCTTGGTCCATCTTGCATAAGGTTGCAAAGCTTCTTGGGATAGGGTGACTGGAAGGAGGGTGTGTGGGTCACAGCCCGCTTCCACAGGGAGCTCTTCCCTCCCTTGTGAGTAGGAGATAGGAGATTCCAATGAAGCGGGAGAGAAGTGGAGAGCTAGGTGATAGTTGCTTGGTGGCAGGGAGGGCCTATTGAATGTGGTGCTTTGAGGAACCCCTTGTCATCATGCTCCACCCTTGAGAAAAATTTACTGCAGGTCTTGAAACCTTAACATTAGGGAGGTTGCAAAAATTACAAGCCAAGGCCAGGGGGCAATAATTTGGTGCCTCTAGGTGAGGATTTCTCGGCAACCTGGATAACATCTGGCCTCACAGCTTCTACCCCAAAAAGGTTCTTCTGAGCTCTCCTCCACCCCTAGGAAGTTTCTCCATCACCTGGTGGTCTCTAGCTTTCTTCATTCTGCATCAGTAGACTCTCTTTAAACACACGCGCGCTCGCACACACACACACACACACGCACACACAAAAAGTTTTAAGTCAATGAAAAAAAAGTCTACTCTCCAATGGAGCCCCATCATAAGCCGACTTTCTCTTTTTCTCTTCTGTTTTTTTAATGGGGTCTCACTCCATCCCCCAGGCTACAGTGCCCTGGCGCCATCATGGCTTACTGCAACCTTGATCTCTTGGCATAAACCTACTTTTTTTTTTTTTTTTTTTGAGACGGAGTCTTGCTCTGTCGCCCGGGCTGGAGTGCAGTGGCCAGATCTCAGCTCACTGCAAGCTCCGCCTCCCGGGTTTTACGCCATTCTCCTGCCTCAGCCTCCGGAGTAGCTGGGACTACAGGTGCCCGCCACCTCGCCCGGCTAGGTTTTTTTTTTGTTTTTTTTTTGTTTTTTTTTTGTTTTGTTTTGTTTTGTTTTGTTTGTATTTTTAGTAGAGACGGGGTTTCACCGTGTTAGCCAGGATGGTCTCAATCTCCTGACCTCGTGATCCGCCCGTCTCGGCCTCCCAAAGTGCTGGGATTACAGGCTTGAGCCACCGCGCCCGGCCGGCATAAACCTACTTTCAATAAAGGAGTTTGAGTTCAGCAGACAACGCAGGAAATGAAAATGATAAATGTATAGTGGGGTTCCAAAACAAAGACCGTTCCCCATAGCTTGCCTGCCCTCAGATACTGAACAACTGACATGGCATCCCCAAATTCTGGAGGATTCCACTGTGCGTGTGAAGCAGCAGATTTCTAATCAGTGACCTGGCTTTTGCCCTACATCAGCATCTCCTAAAAGGGGAAGTATCAGTTAGCAGGCACTTAGTTTAGGCAATTGTCCTTCAAAGCTGTCTGATTCTTCATAGGACATTGATGTGGAGATGTCTTTTAGATGGATAAAAATTCCTTTGAAGCCCAAAAGGATGACCTGAAGTTGTATCAGACTGGAGAGTCCAAAATTAGTGAATGATGCTGAAGTATAAAAATCCCAGCTCCGGGAGTTTAACTTTGTATATCATGAATATTCTCTAATATGAACAAAGTTCATAATTTGTATACCTATATGCATACTAGTATTATCTGTGTGCAAATGTAACCTTTCTCTTACTTAGGAATAAACCACCTTTGGGAGGCTGAGGCAGGAGGATCACTTGAAGCCAGGAGTTCAGGACCAGCCCGGGCAACAAAGGGAGACCCCGTCTCCACAAAATTTTAAAAATTAGCTGAGTGTGGTGGCTTGCACCTGTAGTCCCAGCTATTCAGGAGGCTGTGGCAGGAGGATTGCTTGACCCCAGGAGGTTGAGACTACAGTGAGCTACAATGGCACCACTTGACTCCAGCCTGGGTGACAGAGCAAGACCCTGTCTCTAAAAAAGAAAAGAATAGCTACCATGCCTACCATACAATGGTTAATCAAGGATTGAAAGGGGCTGATGAACATTGACATTACAAACTGAAAATGTAAATTAAAAGCAATGCCAGAGGCCAAAGGATGTAAAAGGTAAACATGAAAGTAGATATTAAGGTTAATTAGATTTGACTGCTTCCAAGAAATCAGCACATGCCTCATGATAACTGATAGCCTTAGACTGGAAATCTGTGTATTAGCAAAATTGCTCAAAGGTCTGGTTTGGCCCCCTTTTGAGTAAGGCAGTGGACAGATTACTGGTGGTCAGGAGACTCTGTGGTAAACTGACTGCCTCTCAGTTTTGCCCTTAACTAGCTGGCAAATACCCCCCCGGCCCTGACCCGTTTGCCACCTCAACTGCCTTTGCATCTGTCAAATGGTGATAGTCATGCCTAACCTGCCTCCTAATGGAGAAAGTGAGAAAGAGATGCCTTGTTTTTACAAAACTAGCAAAAACTAGAAATCACTAGTAATCACGTAAGGCTGACAGAGCATTTTCAATCAAGGTCATTTGATTCTCACAATAAGATAGTGGGTAAAACCCTATCAGATGCTAGACTCCCTTTGTATAACAATATCTATATTCCCTGCTTACTGTTAGAAATGAAATTGACAGATACTACAACTTCAATACACACAAGAAGTTTTTTTTTAAAAAGATAATTATCTTTAATAAAAGGAATGTCATTCAATACTTTATAACATGGTCATAAGTGTGGATTCAGGAATCCAACTCAGTTATTTTACTGCCAATGCCATGATTTTTTCAGGATCCTTGAAGATATATTTTAAATTGAAGGAAATTAAAATTAATATTTAGGAATTTCTTAATGCTACCAAATTTTTTTCTTCTCAGAAAATAGAAAATACTGCTTTAAAAGAAAAAACCCTCAGTATTCTTTTCTATCAAGACTAGTCTTGCTGTATTGGTCAGCATTACTGTGGTAATGAATAACCTCTAATTCTCTGTGGCTTACAGCAACATTTGCTATTCACTCATGTTACTGAAAGCTGTGGGTTGGCTGAAGCACTGCTCCAGACTGTGGCTCAGCTCCAAGCTGTAAATCAGCTGCTAGCTCCATGTGTCCTTTTCCTTTTGGGATCCAGGCTGAAGGATCATAGGATGTGCTATTCCCACAGCAGAATGTGAAAGCGCCAGAGAGGTGGCGACAACTTATGATGCCTCTTAAAAACTTCTGCTAGAATGATCTGCACATGGTCACATGGCAAAGGTCAGAGACATGCAGTCCTCTTAGAGGGAAGGGGAGGTGCACAACTGCAAAGCACACAGCAATTTACCACAGCTGGCCTCAGATTCATTTTGGTGCTACAGGCAGTCCTGCTAATAGACTTGAGTTGGCACATAGAAAAACTTGCTTGCCATCTTTCTTGAGATCAGGGGTTGCAAATTCAACCACTAATGGGAAATGGTAAGAACCATGGTTAAGAGGCCATACTTCATTTGAAGGAGTAGCCACTGTCATCCCCAGTAAGGAGCACAATGTGCAGATGAAAGCCCAAGTCTTCAAATCTCTCAGGAGAAGTCAGAAAATCTTATGTTTAAAGGAAGAAATGAGGCTGGGCGCAGTGGCTCACACCTGTAATCCCAGCACTTTGGGAGGCTGAGGCTTGAGGTCAGGAGTTCGAGACCAGCCTAGCCAACATGGTGAAACACCATCTCTACTAAAAATACAAAAATTAGCCAGGCCTGGTGGTTCACGCCTGTAATCCCAGCTACTCAGAAGGCTGAGACACGAGAATCACTTGAACCTGGGAGGCGGAGAGTGCAGTGAGCTGAGAACATGCCACTGCACACCAGCCTGGGCAACAGAGTGAAACTCTATCTCAAAAAATAAATAAATAAATAAATAAGAAGAAATTACATTCAGTAAAAGTGGAACTTGAGGAGAAATGCATGAAAACAAACAAACAAAAAAGGTCCTTTATACTAACAAAAGAAATAATCTAGGTAGTATAACAGTTTCAAATCTTTGCATGCAAAATAGCACATCAAATATATATATATATATATAAACAGCTTTAGGTAAAACCTTCTGATTTTAAAATTTTTGCAACTATTTTCACTAAAACAACAACAACAACAAATTTGGACCACAACTTAAAAGTTTTATCCTCTTCTTTAGGGAAACACTTGAGATACGGCACCCTGGGCAGTGGCATAGCTGTCTTAAGGAGGGAATGAACAGACTTTTTTCTCATGTGTTTTCATGACTCAGACAGTCAGTGCTCACCTGGCCCAGAGCCCCTGGACTCCATTAATTGACTCAGGACTCAGTCCTGGGCTCACTCATGGCCTCTAGTTTTCCTTTCCTGGGCTTGGCTCTCTGAGCTATGCCGTCTCCCAAGAGAAGCCTTTCAGGCTGATTGGCTTAAAAATTAGAGCTCAGATGGCAAAAGAAGAGGAAATAATAGGGAAAGAGATTGCCCTCATTTGGCTCTTGAAATTTTAATATGCAGTGTGATTTGTTAACATGGAGGAGGTCCCGAGGTACTGAGGGGCATCAATAATTCAGCAGAGGCTGTCAGGCTGCAAATAGCCCCCACGGTGCCCAGCTGAGGCTCCTGGTTGTGACATGGGCTACTCTTTTGAGCTCTAAGAGGGTCAGGTTTCCATTACCCAGCCCATTTCAGACCTGTCTTTCCTCTGCTCGCAATTCCTAACAGAACTGGAAACCACGTAGGGAATGTAGAGGCTAGCAGTCCACAATGCTCAGCTGATTAAAGGTTAAACACCAAGGTTCCCGGAGGAAAATGGTGCTCAGGAGCTGCTGCCTCAGTAGGACCTTGAGTGTTAGTGCTTCCTCCCTGTCAGGTGCACCTAATGCCCAGGATATAATAAAGGATTGTTCCCTTCTACCACCATCCCCAAACAAATGTTACTACTTTCTGTTTGCCACATCTTGTTTCTGTCCTTCACAAACAAACTCAAAATTCACCTGAACCTATTTATTTACTTTCCCGGATGATGCTACCCTCAATCCTCAGCTGATTACAGGCTAAACACCAAAGTTCCCAGAGGAAAACAGTGGACTTGTGAGCTGCTGCCTCAGTAGGATCTTGAGTGTTAGTGCTTCCTACCTATTAGATATACCTAATGCCCAGGATTTAATAAAGGATCGTTCCCATTCCACCACCATCCCCAAACAAATGTCACTTCTTTCTGTTTGCCAGACCTTGTTTCTGTCCTTCACAACCAAACTCAAAACTCTCTGAACCTTACTTTCCCGGATGCTGCTGCCCTCAGCTATGGGCAGAGGAGCACGGTGGTGGAGCCTGACTAAAATTTGGTCAAGGAGAGACTCTTTGTCACCACTCTTCTCTTCCAAGGTAGGCTTCGACTTTTGGACTTCTGTGTCCATTCTTGCATCATCCAGTTTCAGCAAGAATTCTGTCAAGTTGGTTTGGCCAGAATCTCCCACCCTCAATATCTGATCATTCTCAATATCTGACCAAATTCTTCACCACTCCTATCATCCCCAGGTTATATCTGATTACCATGGCTTGCCTGCCCCTAACAAGAATCCTGTTGGGACAGTTTAGCAAAGTATCACCCTACCCTCTTAGTCATTCTCCACCTACTGACAGCCTCAACCCCCTTTTTGGCTCTAAATTCCCCCTTTTTCTTATGTTCAGAGTTGAACCCAATCTGTCTCCCCTACTGCTAAATCCCACTGTGGTAGTCTCTACACCTGTCATGTTTGTCTTGAGTAAAGTCTGCCTTACTGTCTTAACCAATGTCACGAACATGTTTTCCTTTAACAACAGGATCCAGATAAGATATTGGAACTCTTAGGCCTTGAATCACATAAATCCATACCTCCTCCCTTCAAGGTTTATGGCCTTGGGCAAAGTTCTGGTCATTGTTCTTATCTTTAAAACAGGGATTAAAAAAATCTACCTCATTTAAGGATCAAATATGAGAGCACCTGTAAATGTATTAAGATTATTATTATTAAAGCTTTCTGAATTGATTCCCAGTTCTGTCCTCTCTGCTTACCTGTCGCCATTTTAGGCCAGATGCCCCATTCGTAGGACTGTGCATCCTGATGCCACAGCACTAATGCTATGTTACTGTCTTTAACCATGAGGAATAGAAATAGATGAAATTAATATCAACCAAATAGTACTAGGGGTTGCCTTGAGCCTTTGTCCTAGGAAAGTGGGTGATATCCAAACTCATAGTGTCAACACACTCAGCTTTCTTTGGAAGATCTGCCAAAGAATCCATGTCAGCACCAAAAGGAAAATGGCAGCAGCAGATGGCAGTCATTTCCCATCGCCACTGCTGGGCACAGGCAGAGCTTTGGACCAACGTACAGAGCTTCTTCACATAGCAGCACAGGCCAAATAACTGGGAGAGAGGAGGAGAGGAGTAAAGTTAACACAGTGGGTTCTGCTTAATGCACCACATCGACTGGGACAGATTTCATAAAACATTAGCAGTTGAAGCTGTTAGCCAGCACTGGGCCTGGGAAATGCCGTTCAATATTTTTTTTCCATTTCTAAGTGAAACAGAGAGCTGAGAAAACAATACTGTGATGAGGAAAGGTTTGCTCCTGACAAAGGGCATGTTTTCTCTCCATTGCTGTTCAGCCATTCACTCGGGAACAGAAAATAGAAGCAGAGCTGGAGATGAGGATGGAGTGGGCGGAAGAAGCACTTGTCCCTTAGAGCAAGGTGAAAATTACAGTGAGTCTATCGTTTGAATAATTTTCTCTTCTTTATTGTAATTTCCTTTGTCTAATGTAGTGTTTCAGTAAAGTATAAAGTGCTCATATCAGCTTGATAAGTGGTGATTTGAAGACTAAAGGGATGGAGAAATATTGGAGAATTTTATTTCTTCCCATTCACATCTTCACTGACTCCTGGCTGAGGAAGCAGACGCTTGTCCTCAAGTGCAGGATATGCGGGTAGTGAATGGCTGGGAGATAGCTGATGGTCAATTGCAGAGTGTCAGTTAGAACTCTCAGGAAAGACTAAAGTAAGTCCTGGTCTTTGCTAGCATGTATCATGGGAATGTAATCAAAAAGAATAAGAGGTTGGGAGGAGGAAAGGGGAGGGCAGATGAGCTGATGCTTAAGTTATACATTCATAGCTATATAAAGAAAACCAAAATATGAAAGGTAAGTACAATTTGAATCCACAATGATTTTCTACTTTAAATATAGTGACTGTTTCTTCTTCCTGGAAAGTCTTTTCTATTCAGAACTATCTCCACTCACCTGTCACAGTGCTTACAATTGCTCTAAGAAGTGGATTTTTTTCAGTTTACAAAGAACTTCCAAGTGGAACAACGCTACACATTGTTTCCAATTCACAACAATTATGAGTGATGGGAAACGCAGGCACTAATCTCCCAAAGCTGTCCAACGTGTCCATCTCCTCCCGACTGCTTCATTTGTTTTGGCCATCTCCTTCCCGGGCCAGTACAACAGCCTCCTTGCCAGCCTCCCTGCCTCTGACTGTGCCCTCTTTTATCCTCTTCACAGAAATGTCAAAGTGATCTTTACTAAAGGCTAGTCCACATCTTACTCCCATGCTTCAAACTTCAAAGGTATCCTAGTGTCCTCAGGAAGAAGGCCAAAGAGAATGAAAGGCACTGCAATAGTCCCCGCCTACCTTTCCAGATGCATAACACACCACCATCATCACCCCTATTCGATGAACTGGTTGTAGTTCCTCTCTCTTGCCCCCAAGCCTCTGTTCCTGCAGCTCCCTCTGACCAACAGGCCCTTCTTATTCCCCTATCTCACCTGGACATCTCCTATAAAACCTCATGGTGTGGATGTGGGGTTCCATGGGGTTTCATGGGATTCCGCACAAACCTCCATCACAGCATATTCCATTCTGTATGGTTATTGTAATGGCTGTTTAATTGTCCATATCTCCCATTAGACTGTATATTCCTTGAATATACAATATTCCTCCCATTAGACTGTATATTCCAGACCACAGTGCAATCAAACTAGAACTCAGGACTAAGAAACTCAATCAAAACTTCTCAACTACATGGAAACTGAACAACCTGCTCCTGAATGACTACTGGGTACATAACAAAATGAAGGCAGAAATAAAGATGTTCTTTGAAACCAATGAGAACAAAGATATAACATACCAGAATCTCTGGGACACATTTAAAGCAGTGTGTAGAGGGAAATTTATAGCACTAAATGCCCACAAGAGAAAGCTGGAAAGATCTAAAACTGACACTCTAACATCACAATTAAAAGAACTGGAGAAGCAAGAGCAAACACATTCAAAAGCTAGCAGAAGGCAAGAAATAACTAAGATCAGAGCAGAACTGAAGGAGATAGAGACACAAAAAACCCTGCAAAAAATCAATGAATCCAGGAGTTGGTTTTTTGAAAAGATCAACAAAATTGAATCCTTGAATCCTTGTTCATTTGTCTCTATAACATCTAGACATGACATAAAGTGGGTTCAAGGTAGATAATTTTTGCATGAATAAATTTGATAAGGAAACTAATCACTTCGATAAGATAACTAATAATCAAAGGAGTGTTGGGCTTACCCAAGGTCACTCAAGCTATTTATGACTCAGCTCAGGCTGGCATCTGCAGCATTTCTAGTTAAGACATTAGCTTTCTCTTCCTAACCAAGACACAAAACCCTAGTTATGAAGTTTGTCTGTATAACAGAAAATAAAGAAGTTACTAGAGATGTGATGAGTTGAAAGAAAATATTTGCTATATATATATATATATATCAGGCAAAGGACTACTAAGAGCCATACTATCTAAAGAGCACCTGTAAGTCAATAACAAAGATCACCAACCTTGCATAAAAATAAGGAAAGATAAACATCCAATTTGTAAATAGGGAAGTAAACACTAAAAGGATCCCCAACTTCAGCAGCAAAGTAATAATAATTTTTTACCCATTAACTTGCTAAAAATTAGAAAGACTGATAAAATCCAGAGCTGGTGAAGATAAGGGAAAATGGCCTTTATTTTTTACACTGGTGATAGAACTGTAAACTGAAAAGCCTTCTCATGTGTGTGTGAAAGCCATAGCCATTTTCATTACTCATCACATTTTAAAAATATGCATTCTCCAATCCCCAGTATGTTAGTTTCTGTGACTGCTATAACAAATGATTACCAATTTAGTGGCTTAAAACAATACAAGTATATTGTGTTATAGCTCTGTAGTTCAGAAGAATGAAATGAGTCTTCTTGAGCTAAAATCAAGGTGTTGGCAGGGTTATGTTCCTTTCTGGAGTCTCTAGAGGAGAACCTGTTTCCTTGTCCTTTCCAGCATCTACAGGCTGAACACATTTTTTGGCTCATGGCCCCTTCTTCCATCTTCAAAGCCAGCAACACCAGGCCTAGTCCTTCTCACTGTTCCATCTCCCTGGTTCTGTCTTTTCATTCCCTTTTCTACCTTTAAGGATGCTTATGATTCCATTGGGCCCACTTGGATAATCCAGGATAGTTTGCCTATTGTAAGGTCAGCTGAATAGGAGACTCTATTCCATCTGCAATGTTAATTTCCCTTTGCCATGCAACCTACCATACTCACAGGTCCCAGGGATTAGGATGTAAACATTTTGGAGGAGGGGCATTTGTCTACCTATTACACCCAGCAATTCCAGCTGTAGGAATATATTCTACAGAAATAGACACACGTACCCAAAAATGTATGTCCAAATATTTTTTATTGCAGGAGTATTCCTAATAGAAAAGAAAATGAAAAGAAAGAAAAAAGAAAAGAAATTTTAAAATTATTCATTAAAAGTGGAATAATTACATAATCCTGTGTGAGGGTTAATTTTGTGTATCAACATGAATAGGTCAAAGGGTGTCCATATATTTGGTCAAACATTATTCTGAGTGTTTCTGTGAGGCTATTACTGGATGAGATTAAAATTTACATTGGTAGAAGGAGTAAAACCAATTGTTTCCCATAATGTCAGTGGGCCTCATTCAATTAGTCAAAGGTCTGAATAGAGCAAAGCATCTGACCCTCTCCTGAGTAAGAGAATTTTTCCTGCAGGATAGCCTTCAAAGTGGGACATAAGCTTTCTTCCTGCCTTCAAACTCAAATGGAAACATTGGCTCTTCCTGGTCCCAAGCCTGCTGACCTTCACACTGGAACTATACCCACTGGCTCTCCTACCATTGGGTTTCTAGCTTGCAACTCACTCTGCAGCTCTTGGGACTTGCCAGTCTCCATAACTGCTAAGTCATTTCCTTAGAGTAAATCTCTTTATATATACCCTATAGGTCCTGTGTCTCTGAAGAATTGTGAATAATACATCCTATTTCTTTAAAAGATGCAGCCATGGAGAGGCGCAGCAAGATGGCCGAATAGGAACAGCTCCAGTCTCCAACTCCCAGTGCGAGCGACACAGAAGACCGGTGATTTCTGCATTTTCAACTGAGGTACTGGGGTCATCTCACTAGGGAGTGCCGGACAATTGGTGCTGGTCATCTGCTGCAGCCCGACCAGCGAGAGCTGAAGCAGGGCGAGGCATTGCCTCACCTGGGAAGCGCAAGGGAGAAAGGAATCCCTTTTCCAAGCCAGGGGAACTGAGACACACAACACCTGGAAAATTGGGTAACTCCCACCCCAATACTGCGCTGTAAGCA
>NW_016813373.1:3009100-3036403 GCF_001698545.2 Rhinopithecus bieti | reverse complement strand
TTAAAAAAATAAAAAAATAAAAATAAAAAAAATAAAAGATGCAGCCATAAGAAACAAGAAGGCAAAGCTTTCTTTTTTCTTTTTTTTGAGATGGAGTCTCGCTTTGTCACCCAGGCTGGAGTGCAGTGGCGTGATCTCGGCTCACTGCAAGCTCTGCAAGAAGCCAAAGCTTTCTTGTTTCATGTAGAATATACAAAAATTAATGTAGAAGGACCTTCATGGGATAGAGTTATATGAAAAGGGAAAATGTATAGTATGATCAATTTTGTATAAAATTAAAAGGGACACATAAATATACACTCATCTCTATATATAAGTATAGAAAAGGGACTCAAAGCTGCATATTGAACTTATAATTGATTATCTTGGAGGCTGAGAGGACGGGGCTTGATGTTGAAAGGGTTTTTCACGTATACTTTAATTGTTTGGATCTCTTTCAATGAGAAAGTATATATGTGATACAGTTTGGATCTGTGTCCCCACCCAAATTTCATGTTAAATTGTAATCCCCAATGTTGGAGGTGGGGCCTCCAGTATCATGGGGGCGGATCCTTCTTGAATGATTTGGCACCATCTCCTTGGTGCTATTCTTGTGATAATGAGTTCTCACGAGATCTGGTTGTTTAAAAGTCTGTAGCACCTCCCTCTCTCTTGTTCCTGCTCCTGCCATGTAAGACATTATCTGCTCCCCCTTCACCTTCTGCCATGATTGTAAGTTTCCTGAGGCCTCCCTAGAAGCTGAGCAGATGGCAGAATCATGCTTCCTGTACAGTTTGCAGAAACATGAGCCAATTCAACTTCCTTTCTTTATAAATTACCCAATCTCAGGTATTTCTTTATGGCAATGTGAGAATGAACTAACACAATATGAATTATTTGTATAATTTTTAAAAAACTAAAGTAATCAAACTCAAATAAAAAATCTATTCATCTGTGTGCAGGGGAATTTTCTAATTAACTAAATTTAAAAGAAACTGGTTTCAAATTTAGTTAATTTTCTAATTAACTAAATTTAAAAGAAACATTCAAAGCAGGTCAACATATTAATTTATAATCAGAAAGGTTCCTTTCTATTGACTGGAATACCCATGTCCACTCTCAAGGGAATATTTTTGTAATAAAAAATATGTAAGACACCAAACTGGTGAACAGAAGGGGCTTGTTAAGTATGAAATCAGAGAACAGGATGTCAGCTGTCCTTGAGGGAAGTTTTATTGTAGCTAAGGTTTTAACTCCAATGATTTATCCAATTGACCCAAACACTTGGGACCCTAGAAACAGCCTCTTATTCTGATAATAGCTGCCTCTCTCTGCCCTGAAGAGTCACTTGAGAATCACTGTGAACTCTCACTCACTGTCATTTTGTGACTCTACACTAGATCCACCTTTCCTATTTGCACAAAGCACTGTACCATGCCCATTCTCTTCTATAACAGATTCTATCAGATCACCTTCTATCTTTTCTGGTGATTTTAGTTTCCTAGCAGGGTACAGAAGATCAGTTGCGCCCCCCGAGTAAGCACCAGTATACACAGACTAGTAGGGGAACCTCAAAGGCATTTTCTGCAAAACAACTAATTCCACTCATGGTTGGACTTTTCCTTAAGTCTTCCTAACCTTGTCCATAAATCTACGACGTTCAACTTGCTTTGGGGAACTGAACTCCTATTGACTCTACTGAACTATCTTCCTGACTGAGTGACTTTGGGTAATGCAATTACTTTTTGCTCTGTCTGTTTCTTTTTATCTACAATAAAGAGGTCAGTGCAATAAGATAGGAATAACACTCCATTTCTGCCACTTCACAGGACTATTGAGAGATTAAAACAAGAAAACATTTATCCATTCAGTTAATGTTTGCTGAGGTCCTTTACTCTGCCCAGCTCCATGGTTCTGGGAATACAAAAATGAATAAGACATAGTCTTTCATGCCTGTGTCATGAATAATTCAGCCTTACAGGAAAGATATACAAACAATCGCAACACAAAATAATAAATGCTAACATAGGGTGTTGTTCTGGAGGAGGGATTAAGAAAGGTTTGGGGAGTCAACTCTTGAGCAGAATCTTGGAGAAAGAGCAGAGAAGAGGACAAGGTGGAGAAAGGTATTGAAGACCAAAGGAACAGCATGTGAAAAGGCGTGGATACAGGGAGAGGATTGCAAGAGTTTAATTGGATGTAGAATGTGGTGGATTAAAGATAGTCTTAAATTCTTTGACACTTCCCCTCAAGAGCTGGGTTTGTATTATTCCTCTTTGAGTCTATATGGGCTCTGTGACTACATGGCCAATAGAATACAGCAGAAGTAATGCTGTGTCAGTTTTCAGACCCAGGCCTTAAGAGACCTATATATTCCACTTTCTGTCTCTTGAAACACTTATTCTTGGAACCCAGCCACCATGCCGTGAGAAAGCCCAAAGAGCCTCGTGAAGAGGCCCCAGTGAAGAGGAGCTGAGATCCCCTGGCCAAATGCCCTGGGTGAACTCCCTACTGACAACCAGCACCATCTTGCCAGCTATGTGAGTGAGCTTCTTGAAAATGGGTCCTCGGTCATGTGGAGTAAAAATGAGGGTTGTCCAAATGACACATTCATGAACAAAATAAATGGTGGTTGTTGTTTTTTAAGTCACTAAGTTTTGCCTCAATAATAAGCAGTAAATAGATAACTGAAACATGAAAATAAGAAAGAGGAGAGGGGCTGGGAGCAGTGCTCATGCCTGGAATCCCAGCACTTTGGAAAGCTAGGGAGGTAGACTGGCTTGAGCCCAGGAGTTCAAAGCTCCAGTGAGCTGATTGTACCACCACACTCCAGCCTGGATGACAGAGTGAGACCCTGTCTCTAAAAAAATAAAATAAAAATAAATAAATAAATAGAAGAGAGAATCAAGGATGACTCTCCAGTCTCCAGTTTTGATAATATGATGGAGCTTCTTTTCTGAAATATTTATATATGTTTCTAATTAACTACCTTCAAAAGAAACTGGTTTCAAAGCTGCAATGTCAACATATGAATTTATAATAAGAAAGGTTCCTTTTTAAAAATCTTTTCTGAAAGATTTATAGAAGTGAATGGAGGACAGGAAGGGATCATAGGGTAGTGATAATAAATTCAGTTTGGGACCTATGGAGGTTGAAGGGCAATTGGCTATCCTGGTATAGACAGATGGTGTAGTTGAACCTATAGATCTGAAGCTGGAGAAAGAGAGATTTACAAATGATTATTGGTGGAGGGAGAATGCATGATCATGAATATGAACATCTATGGGGAATATATACAGCAAGTGAGAAGAGGGCTGAAGGGAATAACCACAGCTAAGGGGTATGCAGAAGAAAAGTCTAAGATGAAGCCTAAAAAGAAGAGGGAGTAGGGAAGTGGGGCAGAGTTAACTCCTTCTGCTCCTATAAGCAGTGCTTCTAACCCCAAAGGAGAGGCTACATGGAGCAACTCAGGTTCAATGCTTGACACTAGGCCTTGGCAACAAGGAGCCTCCATGTCAGGCAAGCCCTGGCTCTCTGTGCCCCGCTTTACTGCTTACAAAGCAAAATAAGCTCAGGCTAGAGCTGGGAGTGTTACAACCAGCCAGCCAACCACATGAAGTCTTTCACTCTTCTTTCTAGCTATTCAACCTTTGCTTACATGAGTGACAGGGCTTCTCTGTGTCCAGGAGCCTAGGGAGTCAGCCCTGACTGTGCCTCTGGGAAAAAGACAATGAACCAAGAAGTGAACTGGTGTTCTGCCTCTGGGCTAAACATGAAAAGAAGCCTCTTTTCCATTTTGTGTGAAGCTTTTCTTCTCCAAGCTGCACACCTAAACAGATGGGAAAGCAATGGTTTGTTGATGCAGTGAAGCAGTAACTCTAGGAAAGAGTGGATGAATATTTCATGGGCACCAGCAGCAGTTAATAAATCATGAGGAGCAGCAGATGAGGAGGTCGTTCATTCCACCCTGGACAGCGGTTGCTCAGCTCTGTTCAAGTGGAACCTCCTTTTCTGGCATGTCCAATTTGTCCTGAGTACTGCAGGGAAGCTTGCATGCCATTTCTATGGGGCTTGGTTTCTCAATTCAGTCTGTACAGAGGAAGGCTACTCTTCTGTTTTTTAGCTATGGCCAACTAGATGAGGAGATAATATAGGGAAATTCAGAGAAAATTAACTTAGGAATTAGCAGATTTGGCTTGTGGCTCCAGCTCTGCTGATGGTTATGTGGCATTGGACAATGTACTTAACTTCTCTGAATAATAGTTTCCTATCTCGAAAGTAAAGGAATGAATGGGTTTGTTTTCCTGAAGAGTCCTATCTTACCATTCTGTGAATCAATGAATTCATAGAAAGGACAGTCAATGACTCATGATGTTTAGTCATCTGTTTCATAAGTAGTTATTGATCAAAGTTTCTGTGCCATGTGTTTTATTCCTAGGGAGCATTGACAACTCTTTTCCATGTCTAGGGACAAGGATGCACTTATGTCTAGTATTTAGGAAAGAAAAAAAAGCAAAACAAAACATAGGCCTACTCAATAATTAGTTTTGGAACAAGCACAGACATAACAAGCACCATTTTGTCAGACTCAATATTTGGCATCTATTTATTTATCTATTCATAATTTAAAACTTTGTATCCAAAAGGAATTTTAGCTGATTATACTTGTAATGAAAATGGCAACAGTTGGTTACATAAACAGAAGTTTCAGCATTATCAAAATGATCAATTTTAATAGTAAAAATATACATCACCACTGAATGCTTACTCTGTGCTAAACACTATACCGGGCATTTATAAGCATTATTCTATTCCTCATTACTCACAAAATAGATATAATACACACTGATTAAAAAATGAGGGCTGGGCTCAGTGGCTCATGCCTATAATCCCAGTGCTTTGGGAGGCCCAAGCAGGAGGATCGCTTGAGGCCAGCAGTTCCAGACCATCCTGGGCAACATAGCAAGACCCTGTCTCTAAAGAATGGTGGCATGCACCTATAGTCCTAGCTACTTGGGAGGTGAGAGAATTGCTTGAGCCCAGGAGTTCAAGGCTGCAGTGATCTGTGACTGTGCCACTGCACTCCAGCCTGGGCAATAGGCTCTTTAAACCAGTTGTAACATCTTACTTGTTCCCTAATTTATTAAAGAAAGAAACACAATATTTGACAGAGGTTCATTTTCTATTTTCTCTTTGTATGACAGTCATGATTTTGCCTTTTTTTTTTTTTTTTTAAGAAAAAAATCCTTTAACAATCTATTATGCACAGATATTCAGAAAGAAAGAGAGAAACACAATGCAGGAAATAAGGTAAGGCCAGGGCATCCTCACCAGCCTTTTCCAGCCCTCTCCTGTGATGTGGTAGGGGTGGCTTGTTGCTAATTAAGCTGATTGCCATTAGTGGCTTGGCCGCTCTGCTCTTTGGGCGGCCTTTTGTCTAATGCCTGCTCCTACACCTCTCACTGCTGCAGCTGCTTCCCAGAATCAATGAGCATTGCCTTCTACTCTGCAGGGTCTTTCCATGGCCTCCCAGAGCCCTGCTCTCTCCAACATCACTAACAAGAATAGTAGAGACTAAAGGACAGAACTAACAGCTCTCTGGGCTATCACTCTTCTTTTTCTCTAATTGCTTTTCAGATTTAAAGATAATGGCACCCCACACGGTAGGCACGGAACTGTGGACCATCACAATGAAATTCCCATGATGAGGTTTCTCATATTGTGTGCCATAGAACATCGGTGTTCTGTGAATAACCTGCAGGTGTGCTGTGAGTAAATGGAAAAATATTCTCAAGTCTTACAATAAACAATTATTTTATCATAATCATGAAAAATACCAAAGTAATTTTATTTCCTTTTCTTTCAAGATCAAATGATTTTACTTTGTTTTTATCATATATTACTTTGGGGGGTTTTGTTGTCCTAACAAAATAGTTTTTAGAGAAACATTTTATAAGTCTGTGCATAAAATATCATCAGTTTCTGTTTTGTGACATCAAAACTCTAAGAAATTCTTTTTATAGCCCAGGAGATGCCTCACCAAGTAATTCAGAAAGAAGGGAGAGTTGAGGACTTCTGAGGAGATGGAGACCTTCTTGGCAGCACAAAATTTGGACCTTGTTCTCTCCTCTAGGTTTGGAAGCCATGAAACATTCCTGTCCCCTCCTCTACCACAGGGTAGGCTAGAGAGGGAGATGCCATGTGCCAGTTAACAGGAGGCATAGCACAGACAAGTGCTTTAACAAAAGAAACATGATGCTCCGATCACATCTTCAAAGTGGTTGAGCACAGTTGTTGAAGACGCTATTTTCAAAGTCAGGGCTTTCAACAAACAGAAAGACAGAATTAACTGCAGTTGGCATTAAAATCCTGGAGCAGAGAATGACCATTCTCAATGACCAGCTTAAGAAACAGAATACACAAAAGGGATTGAATGTTAAATGATGATGATCTTTAAGAACCTAGACTTATTCCTCTTCTCTGTGTACCTTGTGTACTTTCTCTATGATCTTCATTCACTCCTATAATATGAGCCACCTTCTCTGTGGAACTGAACCTCAGTTCTCATCTCCAGCCTGTTTCTTGCCTGAGCTCCCAACCCTCATATGTGTGGATGTCTTGCAGACATAAATATTTTTACCTCATCCTCCTGCCTCACCCCAAAAATCAGCTTTTCCCCTTATATTCTTTATCTTGAGGAATGTCACTATCATTGACTAAAAACACGAGGTCATTCTCAGATATTCCTGTTCACACCCACATTCAATTTGTTGCTAAATCAAGTCTACCTCGAAATTATGTCTGTAACGTTTCCCTTCTCTTTACCCTCACTTGCCATTATAGCAGATCAGAGCCTCATAATCTCTTTCTTGGTTCCTGAAAACTCATTTTAACTGGCCTCCCTGCCTGCTATAAAACTGCCTTTAAGTTAATTCTCACAATGGCAGATTGACCTCTGCACAGTGAATATTTGATACTGATATTCTCCTACTCAAAAATCCTCCTGTGACTTTCTACCGCCTTTAAGATTTATGAGCTGAGCCATGTTTAGCAGTTTAACCTCACATTTTACTAAGCTCCCTTCCTATCATAAACTATACTCTAGTCTTACCAAATTGCCTGGAGAAATATGACATAACCTCCATCTGCCTGCAGCCCCCTGTTGTGCTACTTTCTCTGCCTCCCAAACCTCCTTATCCACTTTGCTAACTCCTTCCTCCAGAAAGCCTTCCTGGAACTTCCCAGTCAGCTCTAAGTGCCCCTCTCATGCATTCTTGTGACTCTCTATGGCCCAAGCTATGAAAGCCCTTCACACACTCTACCAGCATTGTCCATATAGAGAACAAGCATTTAAAAAAACTTATACTTCTTTTTAAAAAATTTTAAGTTCCAGGATCCATGTGCAGAATGTGCAGGTTGTTACACAGGTATATGTGTGCCATGGTGGTTTGCTGCACCTATTGACCTATCCTCTACGTTCCCTCCCTTCGTCCTTCATCCCTCAACAGGGCCTGGTGTGTGATGTTCCCCTCCCTGTGTCTATGTGTTCTCCTTGTTCAACTCCCACTTATGAGTGAGAACATGCAATGTTTGGTTTTCTCTTCCTGTGTTAGTTTCCTGAGGATGATGGCTTCCGGCTTCATCCACCTCCCTGCAAAGGACATTATCTCATTCCTTTTTATGGCTGCATAGTATTCCATGGTGTATGTGTACATTTTCTTTATCCAGTCTACCATTAATGGGCATACAGGTTGGTTCCATGACTTTGCCATTGTAAATCTTGTTGCAATAAACATATGTGTACCTGTGTCTTTAGAGCAGAATGATTTATATTCCTTTGGGTATATACCCAGTAATGGGATTGCTGGATAAAATGGTATTTCTCATTCAAGATTCTTGAGGANAAAAAATTTTAAGTTCCAGGATCCATGTGCAGAATGTGCAGGTTGTTACACAGGTATATGTGTGCCATGGTGGTTTGCTGCACCTATTGACCTATCCTCTACGTTCCCTCCCTTCGTCCTTCATCCCTCAACAGGGCCTGGTGTGTGATGTTCCCCTCCCTGTGTCTATGTGTTCTCCTTGTTCAACTCCCACTTATGAGTGAGAACATGCAATGTTTGGTTTTCTCTTCCTGTGTTAGTTTCCTGAGGATGATGGCTTCCGGCTTCATCCACCTCCCTGCAAAGGACATTATCTCATTCCTTTTTATGGCTGCATAGTATTCCATGGTGTATGTGTACATTTTCTTTATCCAGTCTACCATTAATGGGCATACAGGTTGGTTCCATGACTTTGCCATTGTAAATCTTGTTGCAATAAACATATGTGTACCTGTGTCTTTAGAGCAGAATGATTTATATTCCTTTGGGTATATACCCAGTAATGGGATTGCTGGATAAAATGGTATTTCTCATTCAAGATTCTTGAGGAATCACCATACTGTCTTCCAGAATGGTTGAACTAATTTACATTGCCACCAACAGTGTAAAAGCGTTCCTATTTCTTGACACCTTACCAGCAACTATTGTTTTTTTGACTTTTTAATAATCACTATTCTGACTGGTGTGAGATGGTATTTCATTGTGGTATTGATTTGCATTTCTCTAATGATCAGTGATGTTGAGCTTTTTGTAATACGTTTGTTGGCTGCATAAATGTCTTCTTTTGAGAAGTGTCTGCTCAAACTTTTACCCACTTTTTGATAGGGTTTTTTTTTTCTTGTAAATTTGTGTGAGTTCCTTGTAGATTCTGGATATTAGAGCTTTGTCAGATGGGTTGCAAAAATTTTCTCCCATTCTGTAGAAAAACCTATACCTCTTTCTCCAGCATTTTCTAATACTAGATCTCTGTCCTTCCCTGCATTATGGGCAAAAGGGCAGTCTATACTCACTACCCTCTAGGATAGGGCCCTATTAAATAAAAAATCCAAAAAGCAGGAAATTAGTTGATATTAGGTTTTTGAGTTTCCCCAGATAGACTCAACTTAGCCTAAAAGTTCCATTTGGTCCTGTGTCCCATCTCTTATCAGAGGGTTTATTGTCTGATTCTGATGTGATGGCTAGCTGATCCTCCCTAGAGAATACTGCTGTATCTGCCAAAGTGAAATGGTATGAAAGGTATATGGCAGAGGGTCCAAGGGAGGGAGCCAATAAGAGCAAGTTGTATGACTCTTTTTGTGTTTATGTGTTAATAAATGTGTGTGTGCGCCTGTGTGTGCGTTTGTTGCAGGATTTGCTCTGAGATTTGCTTTCCTTGTAATTTACTTCCTGGTAGTGAGTTTGTCCGTAAGGAGACCTAAAACCTTCCCTTTCCCTTAGTCATTGGAAATCACCATCACTTACTAAAAGAACTCAACAGTTGTAAATGATCAAGTTGGTTTAGGTCAGCTGGCAACACAGTACTTGATACAATGCACATGATTGATGCACTTTCCTAATACGATTTCAGTATTCTATAGATACAAATATAGAAACACACACATATATTGCAACCAAAAGTTCCTACATTTTTTTGTCTGCTTAATATCCTGACTCACATTTTTCATAGCATGGCTGGTCCTTGAATATGTCACCTATTGGAATACCACAGCATTCTTCATTTGAATTACTTTCTTAGTTGGACTTTATTTATCTTTGAATGCCACCTGAGCCTACTGCAATATTTCACCTGGAAGAGGCTGGCATCATCAAATGTTTGCTGGCTGAAATGTGATAAAACACACTCTTCTAGCACCCTTTGGATCACAGCTAATGCCTACAAGAAAGAAAAGAAAAAAGCAGTGTTGTCTTGAGGGGTGGGTCAGTTCCAACGGTAGATGGGGGCAAATGGCAGAAGCAGGAATGACACAAAGACAGAGAGGCACACTTTTCTCTCTGGTTGTAGGCTGCCTTCCCATCACTGGATGGGCAGCATAAGAGAAGTATTGTCCAGCTTTGCTGGAAGAAGACAGTCACGGGAAGAGGATGAATGTCTCAAGAGAACATCTGTAAAACTATTAGGTTTGTCAAGCTGGTAGCCACGTCTGTCAATGAAATATGAGGTTGAAGATTACTGTTCTGCTTGCCACAGATCAAAACTTGGGCATAAGGCAGGATGGTTTGTCATCACTGACAGGTGCTGCCGAGGGGAAGCTGGGATGCAGCATGAGCTCTAAGAGAACGAATCTAGCTGCAGAGGCACAGAAGGGGGGTATGTAAGGTGCAACTCGTCACAGGTCACCAAAGGCCAGCTCCTGATGGTAGGACATAGTTTTAGGTAAAGCCATTTGAATTACAAACCTACTCAGACTGTCTTAAGGAAAGGAGGCAATTTAGGGAAAAAAACATAGGCAGCAATTGCAACCAGCATATGACAGAGGGCCAGGGCTGGCTGTTATATAAGCGGTTATTCTTTCCATTGATCCAGGGTCCCATGACAGCTCATCTGGGATTGCTGGTCTCTGCCCATGAGCTTCGCTATTTGCTCTTGGGTTTGCCTCCTCTCTTCAGATTGGCATTCCTATCTCAAACACTGTGGGAGTGGCAGGACACAGGGCATCATACATGAAGGAGACATTAGAAAGCCAAAGATGAGCCCTCACAAGGGAGGCTCAACTCTTGACCCAGGTCCCTCTCCGGATCATTGACACCTCTAAGCCCCTCCCTAACCCCTACCCTTACCCCATTACTGTGACCAACAACAACACCGAGCACATCACTGGGCAGCACTCTAGAGCAGCGTTTCTTAGAGGCTTCTCGGGGTGCTTCTTAAAAGTACACATCCTCGGCCGGGCGCCGTCGCTCACGCCTGTAATCCCATCACTTTGGGAGGCCAAGGCAGGCGGATCACGAGGTCAGGAGATCTAGACCATCCTGGCTAACACGGTGAAACCTCGTCTCTACTAAAAATACAAAAAATTAGCTGAGCGTGGTGGCGGGCACCTCCAGTCCCAGCTACTCGGGAGGCTGAGTCAGGGGAATGGCGTGAACCTGGGAGGCAGAGTTGGCAGTGAGTCCAAGATTGCGCCACTGCAGTCCAGCCTGGGCAACAGAGCAAGACTCCATCTCCAAAAAAAAAAAAAAAAAAGTACACAACCTCAGGCCCCACCACTGGATATTCTGGGATGGGTCCAGGAATTTCTATCTTTACTAAGCAGCCTGCAGGCCACTCTATAGTTGGGCAAGCTTGGAAACTGCACTGGAAATTAAAGCATTAAAGCACTAAAGGTAGATCTCACATGTAAATAAACACACAAGGAATAACCTGGGTGCTTATTACAATGCATATTCCTATCCCCCCAACCAAAGAAAGATTCTGTTTCAAAAGCCCTGGGCAGGACCTTAGGAATCTGCATTTTGACAAAGTGATAGAGTGGTCCATGAGCTTCAATTTGAGAAACAGTATTTTAGAGAGAAACCTCATTTAGTTTCAGAATCTGTACCTAGAGCCAGTGTGATCTGGGAGTAGCCCTTTTTCTTTTCATTTCTTTTCTTTTTTTTTTGTTTTGTTTTTTTTTTTTTTTGAGACAAGGTCTTGCTCTGTTGTCCAAGCTGGAGTGCAGTGGCACAGTCACAGCTCACTGCAGCCTCCATCTCCCTGGCTCAAATGATTCTCCCACCTCAGCCTCCCAAGTAGCTGGGACTACAGGCGCATGCCACCATGCCCAGCTAATATTTTTGTTTTTTTGTAGAGATGGGGTCTCAGTTTGTCACCCAGTCTGGTCTTAAACTCCTAGGCTCAAGCAATCCTCCCACCTTGGCCTCCCAAAGTACTGAGATTACAGGCGTAAGCCACCATGCCTGGCAGAGTATCCCTTTTTCTACCCCATACTGTGATGAGCAGTCCAGAGAAGGACTCATTAGTTTGTTCACTGGGGCAGCCCCAGAGCCTTAGAACCAAAACTGCTGGGCAGGAGAGGCAAGGGGTAGAATGATTGAAGGAGGCGGGTCATAGCATTAAAGGTAGATCTCACATGTAAACAAACAAGGAAAGTTGCATTGACATCAAATGTGGGTAAACCAACCCTTACATATAAATACTCTAATAACAAGAAAAACAAGAATTTCTTACTGAGGTGTTGAGCTCTTACTATGTGCTAAGTGCCTGAGGTATGTTATTTAATCCTGGCAAAAATTTCAACTTGTATTTTTGAGAAGATAAGCAACTATTCAAACACATTAACAACTAAGTGGCAGAACCTGGTCTCAAACCTAGGTTTTGTCTGAAGTCAACACGTGGCTTTAACCTCCATGGTGCATGTAGCTAGGAGCAGGGATTACTTCTGAAGTCAGAAAAAAGAAATCCATAATTATAATGTTATATACACCAGGAACATTATTGACTAATAAAATGGATCCTAAATTTCATAACAAAATCCTTTTGTGATAAAAATAATCCATCCTCATAACTTACCAATTTTGTAAACTCGGATTTTCATAAATTGCATTTTATTAAAAGTACACACCTGTATGGTCTAGGAAGGCCCTAGAACTCCCCAAATGTACAAATAATTGAAAGACACAGAAATGATGTAAAAGGAAACCAGCCAAGGATCTCAGACTAAACAATTTCCCATTCCCCTGGAAACGGCGCCCCTGAAATAAATCAGCCAGCTGTTCGCGCTGAAACAGCCCTCTGCTTTAGTCGGCATGGCGTTCTCAGCGCCTGCATGTTGGCTCCTCCGCGCAGCCAAGGCTGCATCAGTTCTCTGCAGAGGAGGCAACTCGCTCCAAAGCCAGCAGAGATCAGGACTGTGTTCCCCATCCTCTCCCCTGATTGATTCAGGCCTTAGTAACCATGCCCATTCCATGGAGAGCTCCATTGGGTGCTCCATGGGGAGCCTTGCTGCATGCGTTTGTCCTGATTGGCAAGAAGAGGCAGGATCTGATCTCTTATCTGCAAACTCGCAATGTGTTGAGAACAAATAGCTATAATCAAAATGCCTCCTGTCGACTTTGCAAAACCTTGGAGGAGGCGTTTTACAAGTTGCTAAACACACGTTTCCAAATCCTCATCTTCAAAGCAGTCCTTTAAGATACAAGTGTAGGGGACTATGAGGGGAAATCCAAGAACAAAGTGGCAATCAAACAACAATGTGGTGGTTGGGATGGGTGCAGGGCAGGAAAAGTGAATATAGAAGTGTCCCCAGCACCACCTCATGCCCTGCTTTCTCTTCTCACCATCCCTTTGGGGCAGTTCTTTGTCACATAAAGAGTCTTAGAACCCAGGAAAAGGTCCTTATTTTGCCTTTAGTTTAATCTAATAATAAGCACAGATAAACAAGGATTCTGAGAGATTAGATGCTCTTAGGAGTACTCAGTGTGTTTCCTTAAGGTCTTTGAAAAAAGATGACAAGAATGATGACATATCCCCGCAATAATCCCAAACCTCCCTACTGCCAGCATAATTGGCTCCTAAACAATCGAACTCTCGGATTCTTACATTAGTCACTTTATCAACAGCATTTATGGACTGCGCTTTGTAAACCCATCATTGAATTGAGCAGGAATCAGAAATACAAGACCTCATTGTTTAGAGGAAAAGATCCAGCTAATAATTGGGGGCAATGCTGGGCAGTAGAATTTGAGTGCTACCTTGAGAACTAGAGATAAGGACTGTGGGAATTTAGAAAAGGAAAAAGATTAAGGTGGTCCAGGGTTATCAAGGAAGATTCATGGAAGAGGTAGACTTTGAACCTACTAGGATCGGAGAGGAAGAGAAAATTGTACTGACGACATTCCAGTAGAATTGGAGAGGGTGAAAGTCTTCTCTTCTTTCCACCTATCAAAATCGTTTCATGCCAGAGCTTGGCTGACCATTTCTGTCTTCCACCATGAAGACTGTGATTAATGTCTGCAGATTTCTTTGAATTTTCAGAGAAAACAAGCCTGGTATATGCACAGCGTAAAGCATCAGTGTGATTAAATTACATCAATTGCAATAGAAATATTATGGACTGAAAGAAAAGATAGCATCTTATATTATAAACAGGATGAAATTAGAAACACCACCAAATACCATTCACCCTTCTCTTCGCTTGGACACATTTAAAATGTTAAGCTGAAGGGGAAATACTAGGTTGGTGCAAAAGTAATTGCAGTTTTGCCATTAAAAGTAATTGCAAGAATCACAGTTACTTTTGTACCAATCTAATAATTAATTGGATGGATAAGAGCAAAAACTCCTTTATATGATTATTTGTTCCCTCTATACTCAACCAAACAACTACATTTAGTGCAAATGCATAGGATTTCATTATAATTAAAGACATAGTGAACCTGCCATTTCGGGAATATTTTGAAACACTGAGCACGTACATGAAAAGATAGTTTGCATCATATTTGATTATGAAAATGCAGCATCCTATGTTGGGTGAAAGCTTATTTGAAAGCCTACACCTGCTTGCAAATAGAATTTTAACTGGCAATTTGGCGTCTAGGTAGTGTGTTATGGCTTATAAAATAATCTTTTTACTTTCATAAAGAACACAAGGCCACAATTAGTGCCAAGTCTGTTCCCCAGAATTGCTTGGCAGTGTTCCCAGATGTCCCAACAGCCCTGTAGCAGAAGTTTTCCAATCTATTTGCTAGGTGGTGCTTTTATTTTTTTCTTTCCGTTTAACAGATTGCAATATGTCCCACCCTTTCTGGTATCATTGGTCAACAGTATTTTCAACTCTTTTCTTTTTTTTTTTTTTTTTTTTTTTTTTTTTGAGACGGAGTCTCGCTCTGCTGCCCAGGCTGGAGTGCAGTGGCCGGATCTCAGCTCACTGCAAGCTCCGCCTCCTGGGTTTATTCCATTCTCCTGCCTCAGCCTCCCGAGTAGCTGGGACTACAGGCACCCGCCACGTCGCCCGGCTAGTTTTTTGTATTTTTTAGTAGAGACGGGGTTTCACCGTGTTAGCCAGGATGGTGTCGATCTCCTGACCTCGTGATCCGCCCGTCTCGGCCTCCCAAAGTGCTGGGATTACAGGCTTGAGCCACCGCGCCCGGCTTCAACTCTTTCTTAATGTCTTATTTTCCCAAACCTGTCTTTCTAACATGGACTCTATTATTCTCCTCAAGCCCACGTGGTTCTATTATTCCCTTAAACAGACAAACAAACTCTCATGAATTCAGATTCAACTTAAAAGATGTTCCCCAAACTGTCAAGTACCTCAAGATGTTAATAGATATTCCATAAGATAAGGGTTTTGATGTCAAACAAACATAGGAAACGCTGCAAAGCCTCTACAGTCTCCACTTAGGGATTTATAGTACACATTAGCTGAGAAAAATATAAAGAAATCAGGCAGGAAATGTTTAATTCAAAGTGTTTTGAGTACAGAATCTTTGGTGTGTGTGTGTGCGTGTGCATGTGTGTTCTTTCTATAAGATCCCTGGAATATAATAATCATAATAACGATAAGAATAAGAACTAATATTTATAGTTATTTCTATTCCTTTTGTGATTATCCTAGAAATTTAACATGCATAATTAACATTTTAATATTAATAACTTTACTCTCCTCTAAATCATATAAGAATCTTAAAGTGTTGTAATGCCAGTCACCACCTACCCAAAGTTATATGTTACCCTCTCTTGATATTTAGCCTCACAAATTAAGCATTAATTTTACCATTGAAACGGTCAACACTTTTGTATTCTATTTTCATGTATTGCAAACCTTCCTTCTGACATCAAGTACCCTCATTAGAAGTTCCTTTTGTGAATGTACAACTAATAGTAAATCCTCTTGGATTTGTGTCTGAAGATGTCTTTATTTCACCTTTGTTTTTGAAAGATTATATTGCTGAATATAGGGTTCTAGGTTGAAAGTTACTTTCAGTACTTTGAAAGTTTATTTTCTGAGCTTCTGGTTTTATTCTGGCTGCTGAAAAGTCAGCTGTCAGTCATTACAGATGATTTCTGGATTATTTTACATTTTGTTTCAGTTGGTCTGCTTCTATTTTCTTCTCTGTGTTTTCATTGTTCTGAATTTGGCACTCAGTTGTGTTTTTCTTTTCACCTATGGTGTTTGGCACTTTGGGAAACTTCCTTAAACCTTTTCCCATTTAGAAAAAAAAAATGCAGCTCGCTGCCAGAGCTCCTTTAATTTTACATAAACACACTCTTTGAGGCTGAAGCAAATCTGACTTATTTTCAATGTGAAAATAAAATATAAAAATGGGTCTTGGAGTTATTTCTAAACAGAACTAACATCGGAATCATCTGAATCATCAGAACTATCTGAATCATCAGAATTGTCTATTTTGGAAAAATCAGATTCATCAAATGAATCTTCTGTCAACAACTGTTCGAGAGTGATGTTAACATTACACAAAGGAATGCTACGTTTTCTAGGATTTGACATTTTCAGCAATCAAGAATTATCATATTTTGCAAATGGAAATGTTAGTAGTGGCAAATCCATACTGGTCTGCAGCAATCTCAATTCTTGTCTCCTTAGAAGAAAGAATTTGACTAAGGGCATAAGGCAGAAAAAGATACTGAGGCAAGTTTCAGTGCAGGAGTGGAAGTTTATTTAAAGCTTTAGAGCAAGAAAGAAAGGAAAGTACACTTAGCAGAGACCCAGGAGGGCACTGTGAAGGTCAAGTGCTCCATTTAACCTTGATCCTAGGACTTTATATGCTGGCCTGTTTCCGGTATCTTGTGCGCCTTTCCCATGATTCTTCCCTTAGGGTGAGCTGCCTGCATGCAGTACCCTCCTTATGCTTGGGAGGTGAACATGCACAGTGTGTTTAGGAAGTTGTATGCATGCCTGCCTGAGGCTTTCTTCTCTTTTCTAGTGGAATGACCCCGGAAGGTCATACCCTACCATTGTATCTCTTACATGCATGCTTGAGCTCACTTGTCCAGTTTCTGAGATTTTATTAGAAGCTGATTACCAATTTCAAGTGTTATTGTTTGGGAAATTGTCTCTGCCTGGCATCTGTAATCAGTGATCACTTTAGTGTGACAACTGCGGACCATCAGTAAATTGCTTCTCCCTGGCACTGGCTGCCAATTATCATTTTTAGAGAGGCAGTGTGACAACTGCCAAATCATCACTTGATGGTCACCTGACATTCCTGGTGGGTGTGGTGGGGGGAACTCTCTCCTGTCCCACTCACCCTTGGCCAGCTATCTACTGTAACAGAAATACCACTACCAAAACCAGAATGCTATAAATGGAATGATGTCTATGGTTTCCAAAGTTGCTATACTAGGGTGATGCAATAATAATAATAAAGACAAAATATTTTGTGGCAAAGTTATCTCCAGGTAAACACTGCAACTGCAAGTGCTGCCAGCAAGTATTCTTGGGGCAAATGGGTAAGGATTAATTTGTGATTTGGTGTTCTTAACCCCTTCTGGAAAATACTCAGTCATTAGGTCTTTCAATATTGCATCTCCCTCATCCTTATTGTTTCTTCTTGGAACAAAGATAATATGTGTGTTGGATCTACTCACTCTGTCTTTCACATTTCTTAATCTTTTTTTCAAAGGCCGCTTTTCTTTGTCTTTGTCCACATCGTGTGTGAGTTCTTCAGCTTTGTCTTCCAACTCACTAATTGCTTCTTTAACTGTGTTTAATATAGTATTAAATCCATTCATCCAGATTCTACTTTCAATTATAATTTTCATTTCTGGAGATTCTTTCCAGAGCTCATTTTCAAATGTATTTAATACATGTTATTTTAATGTATTTATACATATTTATTTTACATTCTATATTTGGTATCTAATAATTTGAATAATGTGAGTCTTTGCAGGTCTGATTCTGAGGTTCACTATTTTTGCTGAGTCTCATTCATGGTTGTGTGTTTCCTATGTGTGCAGTGAGCATATGTAACATGGAACTTTAACTATGGTATTTCTCTGAGGCTTGGTTGTAAAGTTTGCTCCTTCAGAAAGAATTTGTGTTTGTTTCTGCCAGGCAGGGACACTTGCTCTACTAGATATAATACCTATTGAGACTATGTGGTGTTGGCCCAGGGATAGATAGAGCTCAGAAACAGATGTTTACATATATGGAAAGATGATATATGACAGAGGTAGCACTGCAAACACTTGACCAAAGATGGTCTATTTAACAAGTGATGCATGCAAAAGGCTTTTCCTTATGGAACTACACTAGCAAAGTGTATCCTAGCCATACCTAAGTTTTGACGAGGAGAGATTGTAAGATAACTAAATTGAAGAGCAGTTATTTTTATATTAAGACCCATATACTGGCTTCAAGATAGGTATATGCCCTGATAGTATATGAAAAGATTACATGTATATGCATAAAAAGTAGAAAAAATAGAAATTACAGATGCAATAATGTTTTAAACTGTTTTTCAGTCCTTATAATTGGTGGTGGTTGTATTAACATTGCTCTTTTCTGATTGTTATGTGTGTCATATGAGAGAATATAAATGAATAATTATAGAGTATTCTAATTGTATTTTCCCCTGTATCCTTGAGAACTGGGATTATCAGTAAGAAAGAAGGAAAATACAGATGTAGTATAGAAGAGGTTAAATAAAAATCCCGTATTTCTGAATTTAATGAAAATACCAGGATAAATAGCACATACTCGCAACATATTCTACCCAACTATATCTATCCATCCATCCACTGAAAAGGCCAGAAGCTGTGACCTATTCATTAAAATGTCTGTCCAAATATTTCCCCATTAAAAATTTTTTTTTGCTACTTATCGAATTGAGAGTTTTAAAATATGTATTCCAGTTATATCTTTTGTCAGTAGCACTAAGCATATCTGTACTCAGATTGTGGCCTTGAAATGCCATTGCATATTCAAAGAAATAAACATTTCTTAAAGAAATGACTGATTCTAGATATGGGGCAGGAAATGAGCAAGGTAAATCTGAAACATCTTGATATACCAGATATCAAGGAAACTATTAAAGATCACTAGAGTCCTGTGTAAAGCCTCAGAAGCTAGCTCAATGAGACTCACCTGTTCTATTCTATTCCCATTTCTTATTGCCAAAGATAGGACAATTTGACCTTCAACAAAGATAATAATTGTAATAAATTGGAACCCATCAAATATCTTTGAGTCCATGCATTTCTACAGAGATTTAAAAAAACTAATTGGGGCCAGGTGTGATGGCTCACACCCGTAATCCCAGTGCTTTGGGGGGTTGAGGACAGAGGATCACTTGAAGCCAGGAGTTTGAGACCAGCCTGGGCAACAAATTGAGATCCCCCACCATCTCTACAAAAGTTTTTAAAAAGTCAGCTGGGTGTGGTGGTGTGCAACCTGTAGTCCCATCTGCTTGGGAGGCTGAGGCCAGAGGATCCCTTGGGCCCAGGAGTTGGAGATGCAGTGAGTTACAGTTGTGCCACTGCACTCCAGCCTGGGCAACAGATAACTTGTCTTTCAAAAAAAAAAAAAAAGAAAAAAAGGAAGGAAGGAAGGAAGGAAGGAAGGAAGGAAGGAAGAAAGAAACTAAGTATATGATAAACAACTAAAGCATTATTATGGAAACAGATTAAAACAAAAGATCATCAAATGCTTATCCTCGCTTTCCTTTAAGAAATGTACCACTGGAAAATCAATTAGTAGATGAGAAGGAGTATCTCTTTATAAAATTATTCCAACCAATGTAATGACAGATTGGAAAATCATCATTTTGTTAACATTGGATATAACTAGACATTATGTGCCTATTGGTGAAAAGAAAAATGCCACCATTTGATTCCAAAGACATCAAATCTGAGTGTGATCAAGCTCTTGGATCCAGCTTCCAATTTGCAAGACATATATGGTCAGGTTGAACTGCAACATGTGTAGGCAAACAGCAAAATTCAGACTCAAAGCACATCTCAAGTTTAAAAAATGAATCATGCAGTATGTACATTTTTGTGTCTTGCTTCTTTCACTCAGGATAATGCTTTTTGTGATGCACCTATGTTTCTATATATATCAGTAGTTCATTTCTGCTTATTACTGAGTAGTATTCCATTGTATCAATATATCACAATTTGTTTATACAAACTTTTGATGGAAACTAGATTTTTCCCCCCAGATTTTGGCTATCATGAATAAGGTTGCCATGAAAATTTGTATACAAATTTTTGTGTGAAAATATGTTTTCATTTCTCTTAAGTAAATAGAATTGTTGGTTTGTGTGGTATGTATGTTTAACTTCTCAAGGAACTGCCAAACTCTTTTCTAAAGTGGTTGTATTATTTTGCTTTCCCGCCAGCAATATATAAGAACTCTAGTTGCTCCACATTTGCAACAACACTTGTTAGTATTTTAAGCTATTTTAGTCCATTTGTAGTGGCATCACATTGTGGTTTTAATTTGAATGTCCTGGTTATCATTACGAGAGATGGACTCTCGCTCTGTCGCCCAGGCTGGAGTACAGTGGCGTGATCTTGACTTACTGGAACCTCTGCCTCCTGGGTTCCAGCGATTCTCCTTCCTCAGCCTCCCAAGTAGCTGGGATTACAGGCGCCTGCCATTACGTCCAGCTAATTTTTGTATTTTTAGTCGAGACGGGGTTTCACCATGTTAGCCAGGCTGGTCTCAAACCCCTGACTTCAGGTGATCCTTCTGTCTCGGCCTCCCAAAGTGCTGGGATTACAGGCGTAAGCCACCCTGCCTGGCCTCCCCGTTATTATTGATCAAGCATTTTTCATGTGCTTATTGAGCATTCTTGTATCATTTCTGTGTGAAATGTGTGTTCAAATATTTCCCTGTTTTAATACTATTTTTCTCTACTGTTTGAGAGATTTAAAAATGTAATCTGGATATGTCTTTTGTCATGTATTGTAAATATTTTCTTCTTGTCTGTGGCTTGCTTTTCCACTTTCTTGATGATATCATTGAAAGAGCAGGAATTTTGATTTTGAGAGAGCCGATTTATCTTTTTTATTTTAAAGTTTATGCTTTTAAACAATTATGTAAGAAATCTTTGACTGTCTGAAGACCATGAAGATTTCCCCATGCCTCCTTCTAAAAGTTTTCCTTTTATTTTTTTAATATCTGAAAGATCTGTAATGATATCTCTTCTTTGTTACCAATGTTGACTTGTAATTTCTCTTTTTAAAACCTTATCAATCTAGTTAGAGGTTTATTAATTTTATTGAGTATTTTAGAGAACTAGCTTTTGTTCTCATTGATTTTCTCTAATGCTCTGTATGGTTACAATGTTTTAAATTGATTGAGATTTGTTTTATAGCCCAACAAATACTTTATTTTAGTGAATGTTCTAAGTACACTGAAAAAGAATTTGTATTCTCTGGTTGTCAGGTGGAGTAGCTCTAAGTGCCAATTAGGTCAAGTTAGTTGACAAAGTTGCTTATGACTTTAATATCCTTGTTTTTTTTTTCATATACTTACTCCCTCAATTACTGAGAGAGAAACGTTGAAATCCCCATACAATTGTGTGGATTTGTCTATTTCTTTTTCAGTTTGTTAACTTCTGCTTCATGTATTTTAAAGCTCTATCTTTGGGTACATATACATTTAGGATTGTCATATCTTCATAATAAAGTTATGCCTTTATTACTATAAAATACCCTGCTTTATTCCTGGTAATATTTTTGTTCTGAAGTCTACTTCAGCTTCCTTTTATTGGTTTTTGCATGGTATAACATTTTGTATCATTCTGCTTTTGAAAATAATAGCCTTATTGATATATAATTCATACATTATACAACTAACTCATTTAAAGTGTAAATTCAATGGTTTTTAGTGTATTCACAGTTGTCCAACCATCACCAAAACCAATTTTAAAACATTTTCATCATCTCAAAAAGAAGCCACATATCCTTTAGAGTCACACCTTATTTTCCCCACCCACAGTCCTGGCAGCCACTAATCTACTTTCTGTCTCTATAGATTTTTCTATACTGGACAATTCATAAATATAGAATAATATATAGCCTTTTGTATCTGGACCCTTCAGCATAAAGGTTTTTCAAGGTTTATTAATGTTATTGCCTATATCAGTGTTTCATTCTTTTCATTGCCAGATAATATTCCATCATATAGATTTGCCCCATTTTATTTTATCCACTTACTGGTTAATAGATATTTGGGTTGTTTCTACTTTAAGCCATTCATTATGAATAATGTTATGAATATTCTTGTAGAAATTTGTATGTGGACACATGTTCTCATTTCTTTTGGATGTCAACCTAGGAATAGAATTTCCAGGTCATACACTAACTCCATATTTAACATTTTGAGGAACTGTCAAACTGTTTTTCAAAGAGGCTGGACCATTTCACATTCCCACCAGTGGTGTGTGAAGGTTCCAATTTCTCCACGTTATCACCAACATTGTTATTGTCTGCCTTTTCATTCCAGTCATTCTAGTGGATGTGAAGTGATATCTCATTGTGGTTTGGATTTGCATTTCCCTGATGGCTAATGATATTGAGCATAAATTAAATTCACAAATGACCATTATCTCTTAAAAGTGCTGTATAAGAGACAACAAATCTTATCATCATCCAATGATAACATGCATTACTCTGTTACTCATATTGATAACTTACATATCTAATTAAATCAATAAAGTATTGAAGAAATGAGTATCATGTCTTTGGTACTCATTAACCAACAAGTAATGTTATTTAATATCCAAGTGATAAAATACGTGGTCAGTTTCAGTCCTGCCATATCACTTCATGCGGCTCAGTGACAGTTTCTATGTGGCAGCAACAGCTGCTAGTTCAGATACTCTGTAGCTCTAAGTGCTTCTCCTCCCCAAGAGCAAGTGTAGGACCAGGCCACTTCAGGTAGGAACATATGCTCCACCTCAGTTTGGGTTCCCTGTAGTCAAAATCTGAGAAAAGAATTTCAGTACAAGTAGTTTCTTTGGGAGGTGAGTCCAGGAAGGACATTGAGGAAGTGGGAAAATAAGACATGAGAGTAAAGCCAATACATTGGGAGTTTTAATGAATAGGTTACCATCATGGGTGACAGGGCTTAATATTTCTGGGTACATTCTAAGAAAATGGATGAAAAACACCCCAGAACTGTCCCCTAAGGTGACAAAAAGCTGAATTACTTGTTCAGCAGCTCCCATCTCTATTGGTTGAGGACCCCTCCTGCGGCATGAGCTCGCTGGCATGTCAGACCTGCCCCACTCCTAACAGCATATGGGAGCATGGCCAAACTTAGGCCTGTGTCCAGTGTCCTCAGGCAGAGCCATAAGAGCGAATCAGGGTGTGTGGGAGCCATTGGTAGGTGACCTCTGCGGTAGTGGTGATGTGTCACAGAGTGCAGTGTCAACAGAGTCCCCCTCTCCTTGGAAACGAACTCATGGAAATCTCCCTTTCCTTTTACCCAAATCAAGCCCACTCACATGAATATCAAAAAGGAGAAGGGTAATACAAGTCAGGTGCTCAATAGTGGAAGCTTGACCCTACACAATTCAGTCATCCCTCAGTGTCCATGGGGGATTTGTTCCAGGACACCCTCACAAACACCAAAACCCATGGATGCTCAAGTCCCTTATACAACATGATGTAGCATTTGCATATAGCCTGTACACATCTTCCCATATACTTTAAATCATCTCTATATTACTTTTTTTTTTTTTTTTTTTTTTTTTTGAGGCAGGGTCTTGCTCTGTTGCCTAGGCTGCAATGCAGTCGCATGATCATAGGTCACTGCAGCTCCAGTCTCCAGGGCTCAAGTGATCCTCCCACCTCAGCATCTCTAGTAGCTGGGACCATGGGCGTGCGCCACCACACCCGGCTAATTTTTTAATTATTTGTAGAGACAAGGTCTTGCTATGCAGCTCAGGCTGGTCTTGAACTCCAAGGCTCAAGTGACCCTCCCACTTCAGCCTCCCAAAATGCTAGGATTACAGGGGCAAGTCACTGTTCCTGGCCTATCTCTAGATTACTTATAGTACCTAATACAATGTAAATGCTACATAAATAGTTAATGCTGTATTGTTTAGGGAGTAATGACAAGATTAAAAGTCTGTACATGTTCAGTACAGATGCAACCATCCTTTTTCCTCAAATATTTTCAATACACAGTTGGTTGAATCTGCCAATACAGAACCCATGGATATGGAGGACCAACTGTACTGTGGGGTAAAGAGAGAGACAAAACAGTTACTAACAGTTGCTGAATGGGCAAAGGTTAAAAAAACAGTCTGCAAGCAAACCAAACGTTCAGTCTCTTCAGCAAATTCATTCATTTAACTGTCTGTTCATTGACATGAGGTCTACGGTGCAGTAGGGGCTCCGTGGCAGTCACACTCATGGCTATCGTATTCGTACTAGGAGTGGGTATACGTGGTGTGCTTTTTAAAGGAAGACAGCCCTTAAGTTGGTTCCCAGAGAATAGCTGTGGCCGCTGTACTCTCAGGTCTTCATGTTTTTCCTCGAGGGATGTTAAAAAAAAAAAAAAAGATTTCCCAAAACATACAGATGTCGTGAGGACTCTAGTCAAGTCCACAGAGAGTTCCACAGCCACAATGATCAATACATTTTAATGCCTGAAAGAGCCCTGACCAAACCAAAGCAATATGGTCATCCTTCTATCATTAATTTTACTTTATAAGTGAATCTTTAAAGGAACAGTTTTCAGGATAATCAATATGAAGGTAGGATCACGGACCCCATGAAGAATAATTCCACAGATACATTCACCCTCACCATATTTAGGTCCTGAAGTTCTTTGACAGAAGAAATGTCTTTATTTCTGCAATAAGTGGTAAATCTTAATTACAAGTAGTCCTGTGATAGGTTACACTCTGATTTAACTGTATCCATTCACTAATTTAACAGTACCAGGTGCTGCTTGAGATGCTGGGGATATTACAGTGAACAAAGTAAACAGAGTTTCTGCTTTCATGTGGTTTAGAGTTAATATGGAGAGACCAACAATGGACAATTAAACATCTAATAATCAAGTGGTTATAATTGCTAAGGCTCACAACAAATCAAGAGAAAGGGATCAGGAATGCAGAAGTGATAGGTTGTCATTTATATTCAGTGGCTTCTTTTCTCATCATTTTGAGTGGCTTCTCTAATGATTTTTTAGCACAGTCCTAAAATAAGAGAGGATGCTAGCCATGCGTTTATCTGGGGAAGAGTGTTCCATACTGAGAGGCAGCATGTGCAAAGACCTTAAGGTAGTGACATGACTGATACAAAAACAACAAGGAGACCAAGAGCAAGTGAATTAAGAGACGTTGTATGAGAAGGAGGTCAGAGGGATTTGTTGGGTGAGGTTAGGAAACCTGCAAAGCACGTAGAGCCTATGAACCATTGAAGGAATTTAGTTATTGACTGAGTGACATATGAAGCTATTGTGGGATTTTGACTTCATGGCTTCAAAATTTCACTCTACATGCTGCAGCGGGGCAGAGGTGGAAGAACAAACTGTTTTCAGTGCTGTCACAACAATCCAGGCAGGAGGGTTGAGGCTTGGACCAGACCACAGCAATTGTGAGATGGTGAGAAAACATTACGTTGTGGATCTATGTTGATTTTAGAGCCATAGGATTTGTTTATGTAAATATGGGGATGAAGAAAGGAGTCAAGGATGACTCCAAGACTCTTCACCTAAGCACCTAGAAGGGCAGAGTTAGGCCCGGCGTGGTGGCTCACGTCTGTAATCCCAGCACTTTGGGAGAATGAGGCGGGCGGATCACCTTAAGTCAGGAGTTTGAGACCAGCGTGGCCAACATGGTGAAACCCCATCTTTACTAAAAATACAAAAATTAGCCAGGCATGGTGGTGGGTGCCTGTAATTCCAGCTACTCGGGAGGCTGAGGCAGGAGAATCGCTTAAACCTGGGAGGCGGAGGTTGCAGTGAGCCAAGATTGCACCACTGCACTCCAGCCTGGGTGACAGAATGAGACTCCATCTCAAAAAAAAAAAAAAAGAAAAGAAAGAATGGCAGAGTTGCCATTTACTGATATAGGGAAAGATTGTGGGAGAAGCAGGTCTGGTAAGGGAAATTACACCTTTGGTTTTGGTCATAGTAAGTTTGAGATGTCTCAGACATCGCTATGGTCTGAATATTCGTGTATCCCCCAAAAAATCACGCGTTGAAACAATCTCCAATGCAATGATATTATGAGATGGGGGCTTTGGGAAGTGATCAGGTCATGAGAGCTCCACCTCATGAATTGGGATTAGTGCTCTTATAAAAGAGGCCTGTGGGAGCTTGTGCACTCCTTTTGCCATGTGGGACTCCAAGTCTCAGTATCACTCAATTTACCCAATTGCTTCAGCATTACTCAGTGTAACAAAACTGTATGTCTACCCTTTAGTCTACAATATAATGTGAAATTCTAAAAAACAAACAAAAAGAAAAAAACGCTGCCTATGGGACAAGCAAGAGAAAGATATTAAACATTGGGTTTGGCACCAATATCACTTAGATGTTAGTGACCTTGATGAGTAAAGGATAAATGGCTGACATAGGATGTTTTCATGAGAACATGTTTCTTTATAAATAAAGAGAATTGGCCAGGCATGGTGGCTCACCTCTGTGATACCAGCACTTTGGGTGGCTGAGACAAGAGAATAGCTTAAGCCCAGGACTTTGAGACCAGCCTGGGCAACATAGTGAGACCCTGTGTCTATTTAAAATAAATGAATAAATAAAAAGGATTGAGAACCTGAAATATGGTAAAGAGAAAATATGAATTCATGAAGAAGGAAGTTTGAAGGCAAATAAAACAAACTTCAATAATTATATGCAAGATCCTTTACTTCCCTTGGCCTCAATTCTGGGTGCTACCAAATGATAGGATGGTCTCTATTTTAAGTTTTCTCTTCTAAATAATGAGAATATTAGTTGTAGGGTTATGCTTGGAATTTGATGGGTTAAAACATGAAGTATTCAGAAGACTTCCTGGGCATAGTAAATTCTTAATAAATGTTTGCTATGATTATTGTATTATCATCATTATGTTCATTATTCTTATCTTTGCTTTAATCTAGAAATTTTTTAACTCTATGTCACCACCATCTTGCTAAGAACCAACCATCCAGATGGCTAGTACCAGTCCTAGATTGCCACTGTAGGGTGGATTTGCTTCCTGCCAAAATATTAGTCACATCTTCCTTGTCTTCTCAGTAGAGTCGATTTTAGATTAAAGTAAGTAAAGAAAGGAGTTGAAAATGTTTTTCCCTTTGGGTGAGTGGTCCTTTATTGAGAAGCATGGATTGGTAGGTCCAGCAGGCTATAGGCTTGGTGCTTTAATGTTACATCTATTTGGCTTGAGATAAAACATTCTCTTAGAAAACTCATTCCTAAGTTTCCTGTGGCTTTGGAAATGGCTATTCTCCACAGCCTGTGTTTTTTTTTTTTTTTTTTTTTTTTTTTTTTTTTTTTTTTTTTTTTTTTTTTTT